>NW_016690182.1:11927041-11929570 GCF_001604755.1 Lepidothrix coronata
GCACCACATCCCAGATTCAGGACTGTGGCTCCGAAGGGCCACCACAACCCCTTCTGCTTGTTTTTGAAGAGCTGGCAAAGCTGGAAATGTATTTTTTCTGCTAGAAGAGGCACCACTGGAAGGCAAACATGGAAGTTTGGTCTCCATGTCACCCTCAGGCCGTCTGTGGGCAAGGGAGGTAATTCCCCAAAGAGCTCTACAGGAAACCAAGGAGCTGGTGATGCATGAGGGGTATTAGTCTGAATCCTAGTTTTCTGGCCAGAGGGGAAAAAAGCTGGGATATTAAGCAGCGATGTCCTCCCAGTTCCTCAGACAAGGTGACAAGCACTTACACAAGAGCTCCAACTGCTCCAGAGAAACACGGCCCCAACCGCTGGGCAGAGCGGACACCAAGCTGCCAGATCAGGTTATTTTATGGGATTTTATTTAGACAACTTCCATTAATCCCAGGCAGTGGAATACCACGGGGAGGGAAAGGCTGAAAATAGAGCAAGAGACGTCTGCTGCTGCTTCAGGGTGTTTTGTCTTACTGGAAAGGGCACACGTTCTCCTCAGGACAGCCTGGAGGATGGTTCCTGCTGCCCATGTTTGGGAAGGAGCGAGGAGCCTTCCTTCAGGATGCGCCTGTCAACGCACAGCCCTCGCTTCCCAGAAATCCTCTCTCGGTTGCCTGACCAGGCCTGGACACGGGCCAGCGCCTCTCCAGATCCCACACCTCGTCCTACGTAAACAACTGTCATCTCTGAAGGGATGTTGGCCTTTCAACTGCAGCTCCCTGCAGTTGGCAAACACAAAAATCCCTGTTTATTCCGAGTGCTCCTGACACGTCGCGCGGGGCCCAGAGCACGAGAGGAGAGCTGGGAATGTGCACAGAGTCAGCCCAGGAACTGCGGAGCCCAGCAAGGTCTGGAGGGTCGGGACCAGCACTGAGGGGGGGCAGGAGGACTCTGGAGATACACGAGCACCAGAACAGAGAAGACAAGGATAGGGATGGGCACAGAGCTGTAAGGAAGGGAAGAGCCTGCAGGCAGGAGCGGATGGGAATGAGCAAAGTGCATGGATGGAGATGGGAGGAATCCCAGGGTGGAGCTGGGATGGAGACAGAGGGATGGAAGGAGAAGGGGTGGGAGAAGACGTCAGTCCTGCTGTGCTGGAGCTGCCTGGGAAACAAGGATACCCTTGGGAAAGCCAGTTTTGCTCACAGGTGCCTTTACTCCCATCCCAGGAAAAGAAACACACTCCTGAGTTCTGGGCCTGAACACACCTGGGAGGAAAACAGCTACAATGGCTCTGCCAATGGAAACCTTATACTTTTTGCTGCTGTTCCCAAGGTAATATTGAAAGAAGCATTTAACCAAATAAATCTGTTTTCTCTTTCTTTGGGCTTTCATTGTCTATTCCAGAGACAGAAATGGTTTTATGACAAGTTACTGTGGTTAAGTGAAGTCTCAGCACCACACTGTGACCTTCTGTACAAAACCCACTGGGGATCAAGATCCTCTTCCTTTCCAGTTAGAAGCCAAACAAGAAACATTAAGCTTTCAACAGAGCATGGGCATGAAGAACATTCTAAAAGTGAGTATAAAATTATGAACAAGTTCTGTTCATAATACAGAACTTGAATACACATCAAAAATGTAATTTATTGTTCTTAGATCTAAATCTCGTCAGTGACATCAGGAACACAAGAGGAACTACGTCAGAGCTGCCAAGAGTGATATTTTCCAACAAATCAGTCCATCAAAGAGGGAGTTTTAACCCCAAAGTGGGAATAAGATAACAAAAAAGGAGGCAGGGATGATGCTGCAGGACACTCCATCCTCAGCTCCAGCCAGGATTGTGCTGCCTGTCCAACAACCAACCTCTCCTACCACCAGCCAACTGCAGGGAAACACTTATTTTAAACACTTTATTGAACTGAACTTCACTTCTGTTTCCATCTCCTTGCTGTACACAGGCACACACACACAGAGCAGTCTTGTCTGCACAGCTGGCCAAGAAGGGGTTTGGGTTGTTTTTTTAAAGTCTTGTTATTTTTTCAGTTTATAAATAAATCCCTTGTTGGACAATAGACATGTTTTGGAAATCTATTTAAGGACTACTAGAAGCTGAAGCGAGTTTACAGTCTGAGTGCTGCTGTTTTGGTCACAAAACAAACTTGCTGGCTGTGGCTCTGCTGTCCTGGCACCAGGGGAGGTTTAGATTGGATATTGGGAAAAATTTCTGCATGAAAAGGGTTGCAAAGCATTGGAACAGGCTGCCCAGGGAAGTGATGGAGTCACCATCCCTGGAAGTGTTCAAAAAATGTGCGGATGTGGCACTTGGGACATGGGTTAGTGGTGAACACGGTGGGGCTGGGCTGATGGTTGGACTTGATGATCCCAAAGGTCTTTTCCAACCTTAACAATTCCATGATTCTCTCCAGCTCCCGCTGAACGTGTGCCCTGAGCTGCCTCTCCCAACCTCACAGCTGGGATCCAGCACCAAGACAGCAGCAAAGCCACACCTTCCAGCAGATCTGCATCTCAC
>NW_016690182.1:11930851-11950775 GCF_001604755.1 Lepidothrix coronata
CAAAAAGTTCACGCTGGACTTGTGCTGCTCTTTTTTTTTTTTTTTTTTTTATTCCAGAAATTAGGCAGTGTCCAGATGGGCTCCATATGTACTGACTCCCTGCCTCCCTTTGGGAAAGCCCATGGCATATCCACATGTATCCTGCAAAGCAGCCCTGGTTTGATGTGGTTACACCCCAACAGCTTAAAATTTGTTTATTTGGGAATGGCTTTTACCACTGACCCCAAGCTGCATCAGCATCACCAGCCCAAGAGCTAGGGCAGGAGGGAACAGGCTCCAGCTCACACTGAGAGCAACAACCACATTCCTGTTGCTCACATGTGGTTCTGGGGACACTTTTTAAAAGCAGGAAAGAGTCTTGGTGTGAAAGGATGCAAAGGGACCACCACTCAAGGGAGAGGCTGGGGAAAATCCAGGCCACCAAAAGGTTTTTGCAATTTAACCCAGAGGTTGCATCACGTCTGGAAGCACGTGGTCTGTCTGCAGTGGGGCTTTAGCCAGGCCCAAGGTACCACCCCACTGACCAGATTTTGGAGCACAAGCCAGGAATATAACTGGAACAAAGGACAAAGTCTGCACTTCCCAAAACAAGACCACAACTTGCTCCAGAAAGCATAGAAAGTTACATAAATGAAAAAGCTGATTCATGAGAACAAAAAGAAAAGCTTCTCTCATGGATTACAATGCCATTGTAAGTGCACTCATTCAATAACCCAAGGCCTGAAAACTTGCTAAATACCCACACCAACAAAACCCAAGTCTGAAGATCCTTGTGCATTCAACAAGTTTTTTCCTACCAGAAGAATCAAACAGGAAAGTTTATGTCACCTCCATGCATTAAAAGTCCTGGGGGATCAGGATTCTCAATGCAGCCAAGAGTCCTTCCAGAGATGTGTGTCCAGGGAAGGGAACAGAGCTGGGGAAGGGGCTGGAGCAGCAGGAGCAGTTGAGGGAGCTGGGGGGGCTCAGCCTGGAAAAAAGGAGGCTCTGTAACTCCCTGACAGGAAGGGGGAGTCTGGGGGGGCCGAGCTCTGCTCCCAGGGAACAAGGGACAGGAGGAGAGGAAACGGCCTCAAGCTGTGCCAGGGGAGGGTCAGGTTGGACATCAGGAGGAATTTCTTCCTGGAAAGGTTGCCCAGCCCTGGCACAGCTGCCCAGGGAGGTGGTGGAGTCCCCATCCCTGGAGGTGTCCAAGGAACAACTGGACATGGCACTCAGTGCTCTGGGCTGGGTGACAAGGTGGGGATTGGGAACACGTTGGACTGGATGATCCTGGAGGTCTTTTCCAACCTCAGTGATCCTGTGACTCTGTGATTTCCACCCAGGTGAGCACTGTCACATCCCTGCAGGCAGAGGTCTGTACGCACAGAGTCCGTCAGGAGAGTGGTGAGGAGGGAAAGCAACTGCTCAGGAACAGGATTCCAAAGGCTCTTTGCAGTTACACCACACAAAGGTTTGGGATATATGTCATTTGGGCCTACAAAAGCAGACAGACATCTGCTGCCAAAGCTCAAGGCTTTAATGATGTGGGCATGGTCACAGGAGAAGCTGACAAAAGCAAATCGCCTCTGTTAGTGCTACATGATTTGAATATTCAGACTCAAATGGTATTGATTTTTTCATTTAAATGTACACAGGGTCTGAGTTAATGTTGGAGCTGGGTTTTTGAGTGTCACTAATTTGGTGCCAGACACACAGTACAGCCAATTCCACCATGGCTCCACTACAGTCAAATTCTAACAAGACACTAAAAGGCCATAAATAGGTCAGAACTGACTTGCTGCATCCTCTTGAGTGTCTGTTTAGCTACTTTCCTCCCACAGTGGCCAAAAGCAGATTCCTTTACCCATTAGTCAAGTAGGAGGACAAGTAACATTTCCTTATTTATATCTCCCCAGCTTCTGGCAAACAGCAGCAGCACTGCCTAACAAAGCCCTGATGACTTTTTAATGTGTTTTAGGTTTACTTTCTATGAAGGCACCTTAAGAATCAACGTATTATCACAGCTTCAGTCAAATTCTGCTCTTAACAAACAATACCCAAGTGCTGGGGGAGTGTGTGGGGGTGAATCCATTCATCCTTTAACACCTGCTTGTCAAGGACTATTGTGGTGCCACCAGGATTCTAGCACAGAACATCTTATCATCGGCAACACCTGAAGACTGGGTGTAAAAGTACCATTTAGTAAACTTCACATTTTGTTCCAGTACATGAAAATGGTTCTGTGTCAGCTGAAACCACACCTCTTTTCCTACTGAAGCACCAAATTCAGAAGATCTTTCTCTCTTTTGGCTGCAGGGAAGAGGTGGTTGGGCACTGAACAGGCTCCCCAGGGCAGTGGTCATGGCCCCACGGCTGCCGGAGCTCAAGGAGCATTTGGACAAGGTGGGATTGTTGGGGTGTCCTGGGCAGGACCAGGAGTTGGACTGGATGATCCTTGTGGGTCCCTCCCAACTCAGAATATTCCATGATTCTATGAGAAGGAGGGTGACACAGAGCATTCCCCTTTAACTCTCCTCCTTCCTGGCTGCTCCCCGACACTTTTTCAGTTGCTCACTCCCCATTCCCTGGCCTGCCCAGGCTCCTGGACCACACTGGCAGCATCCAGTTGCTTTGCCCAAGAGCCCAGCTAAGCCTTCAGTCAGGACATGTGTCCTCAGCCCAACCAGAGCTGAACCATCCCTCCACTCTGCTGAAGATGCTTCTGTCAAGTGCTTCAGGAGGGTCACCACTGCCGAGTCAACGCTCTTCCCCACAGTCATGGCCTGTTCAAAGGCCACTTCCCCAAAAACAGACTCTCTGCACATCCAGAGACTGTTTTTTTCTTTCTTTGGGATCTTCCCTTCCTTTTTCCCTTTTTTTTTTTAAAGTTCTGTGAAAAGTGACAGCAATGCCCAGTGGGATTATTTGCCTGGATTTCAAACCAAACAATCCCCACACAGCCAAAACTTCCATCTGCAGGGATTTTAATGCAAGATTTTAACATCTAAAATTTCATTCCATCATCAGCCAAAAAAACAGAGATGTTTGCTTATGGGTTGGCTGTGAGCCTTTTTTACACTGCACTTCCATGCACATGGAACACAAGATTCCCAGCAGGAAAAGGAGTTAAAACCCAAAAGCCACCGGAAGGGGCTGGCAGAACTGGAGCTGTCACTGGCAAAGGCACCAGATCTCCCTACCTACTTTTTGTAGATAACCCAAGAGCCTGAACACAATAAAAAAGTGAATGAACATGAAGCATCCAAGTGCTGAACACTGGGAGAAGTATTCCAGACCTGGAGACGTGTCAGGCTGACACACCTGTCCCCTCGCCCAAGGAAGGCTTGATTGGAAACACGAGGGATGTCCTGATTCCTGCTTCACTCTGTTCCCACTGGGCTCCAGGCCCTGCAGCTCCGAGAGCAAGGACAGCAGCCCTGGGAGCAGGAACAGCAGCCCTGGGAGCAGGGACAGCAGCAGGAGTCTCCCTTCCCTCCATGTGATCCCTGCAAACAGCCCCACCAGGAGCTGTGTTTGATTAAGCATGAACTTTGCACTGGAAGCAGCCTGAGTCTCTGGGGAGTCTCTGGGCACTGTCTGGCAGCAGCTCCAAACTCCTCCACCCAGAGCTCTCCAGCATCCAAAGCCTGCCCATCCTCCTGTAGGGACTCTGCCCAGGCTTCCCCCAAACCTCACCTGCTCCAGCGCCAGGTCCGGGCAGGAGAGGCCATGGGGGAAGCACAGCTCGGCACTGGGACCGTACACATTCAACCTGCATAAATCAGGGTTATGGACAGAGACCTTTTCCATGAACTCCAAAGGCCTGTCCCTGAGCATGGATTCACCTCTTCTTAGAATCACAGAAGCACAGAATCTCCTGAGCTGGAAGGGACTCACAAGGATCATCCAGTCCAACCCCTGGGCCTGCCCAGGACACCCCAACAATCCCCCCCTGTCCCTGAGAGTGTTGTCCAAACCCTCCTGGAGCTCTGGCAGCCTTGGGGCCGTGCCCACTGCCCTGGGGAGCCTGGTCAGTGCCCAACCACCCTCTGGGGGAAGAACCTTTTCCTGAGATCCACCCTAACCCTGCCCTGACACAACTTGAGGCCATTCCCTGGGCGCTGTCCCTGGTCACAGAGAGCAGAGATCGGTGCCAGCCCTGGCAGGGCTCCCTGGAGGTCAGAGCTGGGGAAGCCCTCCCAGTCACACAGCAGTGCTGTTCTGGGGGTCCCAACCCCCTCACTGTGCTGACACGAGGATTCTTGTCCCATCTCAAGGAAAGGGAACAAAGAGCCAGAAGAGTCATTGCCTCTCCCAGCAGCAATAAGGACTGAAATCATGGATCAAACCATGGCCTCAGGCCATTCCTGCCTCAGGCCTTTGCTTCACTCAGCAGCAGGAAGGACCTGTGTGCAAATATTCCCAGATCCGGATTATTTTTAGGGTTTTTTGGGACTACTGAAGTTATCCAGAATAAGTGTATCTTGCAAAATGAAGCTTCCAGACCTAAGCTTCCCCTTCTCTTCCCTGAGATGAGGATGTAAAGAAACAACTGATGTATAGCAAACCACAGCTTTAACCACGTGCATTGTCACCATCCTCAAACCATCACGGCACCCGGAACTGGCACCATCCAAAGCAAAGCACCACCATTACAACACTAAATAAATTGACCCTTGGCAGTTTTCTAAGTCAATCGTGTGGCATTTGCCTTTCACAAGCCTGAAAACTGCTTGTCTGCTCCAAAACCAACACAGAGCGAGCTTCCTCCTGCGGAATACAGGCTCCATTATCCCGGTTATCCTGCTAACAAAGCACAGGCAGCAGCAGAATAGCAGCTCTTCATTTATTACACACAGTTGTTTTCTGCAGCAGACGTGGAGCTTGGCAGGCTGAGTTTCCCTGGAAGTCTCACAGCATCCAAACTCTGTGCTTGGTTAAATAAAAACAAACAGATCTGCTCCTCCCAAAGCCCAGTATCGAACTAACAACTCCTGATCAGTACAGAGGTGAGAGTGGCAGGACCTGGGAGCATTCCCACCCTTCAGCCTGCACTTGGGCTCTCCTGGACCACTCCATGTCCCCTTTTCCAGGCAGTGCTGGCCAGGATAGCCATGATGGAAGGGGAAGTTGTGCTCACCTTCTCCTTCAGGCCTGGGATGCTCAGTGGGCACCTCTGAGAGGAGCTGAGCAGAGGGAGCTCCAGCAACAGCCCCTTCTCCTGGCACAACTGTTTCAGTGCATTCCTGGGGTCTCCACAGCCTCAGCATCTCCCTGTACTCTCTTACCTGAGACACAAGTCAGGGAAAGAGGAGCTTTTGCTATGTGGAAATAAAGAAAAAAAGTCCTTAAGTCCAAGCTAATTCTGTCACAGACTCCTTGAACAATTTTCCCTTCACCTCTCAGAGCTTCCTTTCTTAGGCTGTTAGTCAGCAAGAATAACAATTTTTTCAAATCATTGCTTGTTTACTTTCAGGGATCATTTCTGGCTGTTTCTATAAACCCCACAGCCCAGCCCCACAGCCAGGCTTTACACACCAACTATAAAGCAATTCACCCCAGAGAAGACTGATCTCCAGCAAGATAATCAGGCTCAACATCACGAGTACAGAAAACTCTGGAACATGACATATTCCTAAACACTCGGAAGTTTTCAATGTGGCTGAGAAAAACAGGGGGAAAGACACCGAGGGTGCCTCTGACCACCTGACTGCTTGTTCTAGAAGCTTTGAAAACTGCAAGTCTGGATCTCATTCCTGTTGTCAGGTTGTGAATCTGTTTTTTTCAGGCAGTCTCTTTCTGAGAGCCAGAAGAATTATTCCTCCTTTATCTTCAGCCTCATGGAAACTCCAGGACAGGTCCACGCAACTCCACCCCGTGAAAACTGGCACAAACTGCACAGGTCACACCTTGGTGCCCCCTCAGACTTCACCCTCCACGTCTGCCCAGCACTGGGATAATATTTCCTGGAGAAACCAGCCTGAGATAACACCCCCAGGGCTGCAGTTCGGGCTGTTTATTGAAACAGCTGCTCCCGTAATTATTTTCCAGAGCCTGTGGATTTCTGCTGGCCCTGCACGGCACAGAGAGAGCAGAGGGAAAACAGGTTTGGTTTTGTTTGTGTGATGAGGTGAACTCTGGTTAGAAAAGGAGTTAAAAAGCACAGACAGTGTTGCAGGAGGCCCCTGTGGTTTGCAATAAAAGGAAGGTTTATTTCCTGTATGGTTTAGCACACAGAGCTAAATTAACCGACAAGACTAAAAGTTTACAGCATTAATTGCTGTTTCACTGCCTTTATACTGCCAGGCATTTATTCTTTAAATAAAAAACTACTTTAAAAATAAATATAACATGACCTCAGGGATCCAGGTGCTTCTGATGCGTGTTGCTTTTTATCTTTGAGGAACTCCTATACCACAGGTATTACTTCACAAAGGAGTCTTTTTGCTGACTGCTATTCTAAAACTAAACCAATGAATTTTTTGAAGAGAACAAAGCTTTTTTCCTGAACTAAAATGCATCCATGTCGTAATACAAAGGAAGAGAAAAAGCTACGGATTTAATACAAGTTTTCCTGCTCTTTCCAGGAAAAGTCAGGCTGTATTGAAATAGCACCAAAATCATCCTGGAGAGTAGAGAGGAAAGGTTCAGCAGAGCACAGTGTGTATGGGTAGCAGGTTTCTGACCAGCCAGGTAACTCCCTTGGGTAACATTTCAAGTGCAAATCACCCTGGAGGGCCCAGATCCTTCTTTATTTTACTTGGACAAAATATTGTAACTCCAGAAACTGTGTCTTCAAGAGGAGGAGATAAATTCTTCTCACAAGAGCTGGCCACACTGCAGTTTCTGATCCTCTGGGCAGCTGAAGCAATATAGGAGTTGGCCAATTTTTTGTTGTAGCCAGGAAGGCCAGTTCCTGGGGCTTTGCTCTCAGGACTTCTCAGGAGGCACCTTAAAGTCACTCTTTATAGGAATTAACAAAATGGAGCATTTTCCAACTCATTAAGGTCATTCCCATCAATCAGTTCTTCTCACCCACTGCATCCCAAAGGGAAGTGCCACCTTCACCCCAGCCCAAGAGCACTATTCCAGATGCTGCCCATGCCTTGGAGCCACGACCTCGAGCCACTCTGCAACTTCCCCCCCCATCTTTTCTAACTTTTATAGATCCCTCCTGTCACCATGGTATCTGCCTGGGGTTTTTGTCTAAACCACAAGCTTCCTTCTGCCTCAGTGCAAGCCAGCATCTGCACACCCCAATCAGAAACTAAGAGAAATACCCTCTGAACTGCAGTTCAGTTTTGAAAAGTTTAAGTCCCCCAGCTGTTTATCTGCTGTAGGATGGGGTTCTCCAGGCCTGGGCAGGCAGCCAAAATAGCTTCATTCCCCTGATGTTCTTCATTCTCAGCCTAATGCTCAATGGTTGGCACTGTGAGGTGATGGGTCTCCTAACACCTTCCAAGCCTAATTTTGGTCCCAGATCATTCTGTGGAAGATGCAGATGTCTGTCCAGCTTCTCCTCAGTTTATACAGGTATAAATTCCTGGGCAGAACATTCCCCAAGTTAGCTTTATGGATTTCCTTTGATCTTTCCACAGCATGCACAGCAAACCTCAGCCCTCTGTGGGTGAAGGGAGGCTCTCCCAGTGACCTCCTGGTACACTTTAATGTGATGGAAGGGAACAGAAATTCAGAGCAAGAGTGCTCAAGCACAAAGTTCCACAGACTGAGCCACCAGAACCGTGGGACTTTTTTCTCTGCATCACAGGGTGGAATTTCCAGTTCTTAATCAGGATTATCAGGTCACTAACAAGGAAATTTGCAAACCTGACCCTCTGTATTTCTATTCACATATATTGTATTTCCTGCCTAGGGAAAAACCCCAAACATCTACTGTCCATAAATCAGCTCCACTTGAACTACATTTCTATCCACGTCCAGTGAGAATGTTTTGGGATGTATTTTTAATCCATTCACGGGGTTATTCTGCTCCTCTCCCACTCTGCCAGTTGTTCTGCAGCTGCTGCTCTGGCCAAATACATTTGCAACATGTGCACAGGAATGTCTTGGATAAGCAGCATTAAGTATTTCCTAAGGAATAAAGTCTTGTCCTGCTGTAGTCCATGGCAAAACTCCCACTGACATAAGCACAGCCAGAGATTGATCCCATGAGGTGGATACAGATGTGCTGCTTAAACCTGCCTGGAAACCACTATTCTCAAAAAACGTGGCTTTATGTGAAAACTATGATTATTTTTCCCAGAGGCTTCCTTTTTGCTGTTTCCAGCAGGCTTTTCCAGTTGATTCTGACTTATGCCTGAGGCAGGAGGGGTGTCTGATACACCTCCCTGAACATTTAGGGAGACACCCCCGAAATGTGATGTTTGCCAGCATCTGCAAAATCCTGTTGGTCTTGGAATCACCTGCTGTTTCTCTCACCAAATGCTTGTTTTGTAGGTGAGAACTGCTGAGACACACGAAGAACAGCCATGTTTGCTCCTGTGTGCTCTCATTCCGATCTCCCTGTCTGCCCAAGAGCCCAGGAAAACAGTGACATTTCAGCTTTGATTAATGGAAACCTTCTCCCAGTCACACCCAACCCAAACAAGATGCTGGTTGTGACCTGGCAGAGCTTGTTCCATGCCCACTGTCCCAGTCACTAATATCCCAATCCCGAGCTAGATCCCACAGTGCACTTCATTCCATGTAAAACAGAGAAGCTAATGGCAAGGTTTCCCTGTGCAAAGTCTTACTCAGTCTCCAAACCTTGAGATTTCACTGTTTATCCAACAGAAAGTTCTGAGCAGTTACTGAATGACAAATGGCTTCACACAACATTTCTCACAGCCACATCCTCAGCTCCTGCAGTGGTTCACAGGAAACCAAGAGAACTGGCATTAACTCCTGCTTTCCCCCAGGCTCTGGTTTTATTAGGAAAAGGTTCTTCCCTCAGAGGGTGGTTGGGCACTGACCAGGCTCCCCAGGGCAGTGGGCACGGCCCCAAGGCTGCCACAGCTCCAGGAGGGTTTGGACAATGCTCTCAGGGACAGGGGGGGATTGCTGAGGTGTCTGTGCAGGGCCAGGGGTTGGACTGGTGATCCTTGGGGTCCCTTCCAGCTCAGGATAAGAGAGGACCACAGCTAAAAGTTCCTCTCATACCTACAGTCTCTCACAGCCCCTCACAGTTTGCAAAGCAGAGAGGGAAGATTTCAGTCACATTGAATATAAACCAGAGACAGAACCTGTTTGCATTTCAGAAGAACTTTCTGGTTACACCAAAATGTCCAGAGCCTTCTAATACCTCTACAATTGCAGGTATCTATAATCACCCCCACATTAAAACCAAAACCAGCACATCCCAAACACACACATACATTCCTTTACACCAAACATTCTTCCTGGACAACATGGAATTAATTTTTTAAATGCAAACTGTTAACATAATTTTGGGAGCAGAGCCAATTTCATCCAAGAACAGAAGAAAGCTCTGCTGGGTTGGATCCAGCACTCGTATCCTGTCTCCCCTGGTCACAGATCCCAAGGAAGAGCACACCAACAGACTGAGCACAGAGCTACACCACATCATGCTTTCTTCCCAGACTCCAATAATACACAGTTTTGAGTCAGAGGTGTAGTAATTATGTTTAATAGCCCTTAATAGACTTTCCTCTTAATTTGTCTCACTGCTTCTCCAGCCTGTGCACAGTCTGCTCCACACCACGTCCTCGGGCAGGGAGTTTCTCCATTAAATCCCTGTTGGCAAACAAAGTATTTCATTTATTCTGAACCTGCCACCTGCCACTCTCACTTGTTCTACCCCAGTTGTTCCACTGGGGAAATTTATGAATAATCCCTTCCTGTTTGTTCTCCCATACTTCATTTGCTGTTATCACGTTTCAGACTTTTTCAGTTCTTTCTTTATCAACTGCAGAATTAACAGAATCATGGACTAGTTGGAAGGGACCTTAAAACTCATCTGGTTCCACCCCCTGCCATGGGCAGGGACACCTTCCACTATCCCAGGTTACTCCAAGCCCTATCCAGCCTGGCCTTGAACACTTCCAGGGCTGGGGCAGCCACAGCTTCTAATTATCATCCACAAATTCTACCTTATTGGGTTGTTCCTCCCACAGTGATCACCTCACCCTGCTTTCTTCCCTTTCCTCACTTTCATAGATCATTTAAAAGCAAAAATTCCAGCCTTCTAAAGATACAGACTCACCACACTTTTATACAGTGTTTGGTTTCTTTTTTCTTTTGTCCTTTCCAATCCTAAGAGTTCCTGACATTTTGTTTGTTTTTTATGGCCACAAATATGGTATTTTTGTAGAATTACCTCGTGCAGCTCCAAGACCTCTCTGCTAAACAGTATTTTAGCAGTTTAAACCTGATTACACAGGACAATGACTGTTTCTTACTCATTTCCCAACTGGAACAGTTACAGCAGGCTCTTCTGGCACTGGGATTGCTTAGAGTTCTGTGGGAACCTCCTTGTAACTTCTGCATATTGCAAAAGCAGCTGATACATTCCCAAATCTTGATTGCTATTTGTTTTATGCAACTGATGTGTAATTAATTAAATAAGTCAAAAAGAAAATAAATAATCCTTTCCTCTTATCCCACAGCAGTTTTGTTACAAAAAAAGATTTTTAACCTGGCCAAAGCTTGTGTGAAACTTTCTAGAAGTCCAGGGATTCACTCTTAAGGGATCACCCTCATTCCTATGCTCCAGGCAGCTCAGGTGTGAGGCTCAGCTTTCTCCTCTGACAGTGCATTGATTCTCCTCCCTGCTCTGTCTCTGTCTCTGTCCAAGCATCCGCTGGGAAAAAGCCTAGCAAAGAATGGATGCTGACCCTTCACATTGTCTTCTGGTGCCTTCAGGCTCAGTCACCCTCCTGCCTCCTGAAGGTCAGAAAACAGTGAGCTGGAGGTGCTGTCCTGGGAAGGACGTGCTCCTGGACTGAGGCTTTTTTTCTGGGACAAATAACAGTAGATAAACATTACAATTAAAACTCTTTCAGGCTTGATTAAATATCCGACCAAACAAAAGCACTTTAAATTTAATCATAAACCAAAGGTCTCCCCTGAATACAGCTGAGGTTAAACAAATGGCATTAACACCAAATGTTCACGTTTGAGCAGAAACATTCCTGAATAGCAGAATATTGATATGAGTTGGGGATTTGGTTCAGGTTTCCAGCCCTCTGATCAGTGCCAGGAACTGAGATCAGCAGTTCAGGGCTGGGGAGCACAAAGCCCAGGGACATAAGGCAGAGCTCACCTCCCTTGGCTACAGCAACAACACATCCTTAGTCCTTCTTTTTGAACATACAGGGGAAAATTTCAGTTCTGTTTTGAGCTTGAACAGCTGAATTCTATCAATGTTTGTGTAGCTCCATTTGTCTCCTGTCTCCCCAGTTCCTTCTTTTCTGGGAGGAGTAAGAATAACCTTGTAGAGACTCTTGGTTTTGGCACCCTCTGCTCGTCACACACATGCCAATTCACTGACTTCTGTAGGAATTTTCTGAGTGTAACTTTATTGCCTCAGGACAAGCAAAGTTCTTTGCTCAACTTTATAAATATTTATTTCAAGCCCCCAAGTGCTTCCCTGACATGACACTTTGTGGATGATGTCTCAGACCGCGCTGCAGATCAGAGTTCAAGGAAAGCCAGCCCAGGCTGACAACATCCACCTCCTCCCCAAAATCTGCCTTTTCTCCTCAAGCAGAGACATAATCCTGATGCACCACCTCAGAATAAACACTGCCCAACCTGCATATACAATGTATAGAAATTTTCAGCCAAAAGCCTTTCCCAGCCTTAACTGTGGAAGTGTAATTTTCCATCTTTCTCCTGCTGTCAGAAAACTGGTTTTATTTAAGCACAGTAGAGTGTTTTCTATTTTGATATATTGAAACTATTGCAACAACTGCAGCCAATTTAATCTCTGGCTCCATTAAAAATTTGAATGCAATATTTCAAGAAAAATATTTGACTTATCTAGAGTTTGGAACAATGATTTTAGCAAAAAACAACCCAGGAGGCAGATGGAACACATCCGAGCTCAACCCGTGTTATGAATTTTGTCTTCCACCCCGAGAGCTCTAACTGAGAACAATTCCTACCGTTTGATTGAGAGAAATCCAGTTTGGTGAACACCGGGCGTCCAAAAAAGTCCTTCTCACATATGTTTCCACAACAGAGGGGCTTAAAATCAATACCAAGCCTAACAAGTCAAGTCTTCACCCCCGGTTTATTACCGGTATGAGCTGAGTATCACCAAAACAAACAGGGAGAGACTGTTTTTAGAACTACAGATGCAGCTTATTTTCCCCACAATATGTGGGTTTACCTAACCTTGCATCCCATTACAAGACTGTTTACCCCAGATTCCTCTCGGTGTTCTCTCCCCACAGGAGCTGCCCTGCCAGGCAGCCGAAGGAAGTTCACGAGCCTTGTGGGCACACACATCCGGCCGGGACAGCGACGGGGAACGCTGCACGTGGCAGCACAGCAGAGACACTTGTGATGCACACTGGGCACAGCTGCGTGCACAGAGACACCCTGAGGTGCCCTCAGAGTGCCACGGCCCAGCACCTTCGAGGTCTGTTCCGACCTGAGCGCTTCTCTGATTCCGTGAAACCTCACAGCAGACAAGCAACACAAACACGAACCACACCGACTCTGCTCATTCTACCTTAGGGTGGCAAGATGTGCATTTATTGTGATAAGCTGAGGGAAATGGCCCTTGAAGGATTTCAATGCAAGACAGAATTTTTTTCATACAATCTCCGTCTCTCCATGTATTACTTCCCTGGGATTCACACTTCAGCAGGACGAAGCGGCTTCGCCAGCCCTCCCAAAGCCCTGAGTCGTTGAGCAGGGACAAGAGCTGGTGGTTACATACCGCTTGTTTCCAGCTGCTCTTCCCCAGAGCTGTTCTCCCCTGGAATGCCATAGGAAGCTCTTGCCACTGGCTGTATATCCCCAGCAGCACCAGCAAGTCCACCAGTGCCTTACTGGGTTATGAGGGAAAAGAGGAGAGTAATTGTGAGCAAATGTTCACTCCCCTGACCACAGGCCACTTTCCTCTTCACTTCCTGGTGGGTGGGGAGAAGACCTAAACCCTTTCCCAAGCAAGAAAACAATACAAGAAAAACATGAACCCCCCCACATCTTTAACTGTGTGGATGAAAACATAAACTGAAATTTCCTTTCCTCTCTAAAACCAGCCCTAAAGAGCAGCAAGTCTGTGTAACATGGCACTCTGACTCTGGAGATCATCTCTTCTCCTTGCCTTGTCTGCAGCCGCAGCAGGAGGCAAGGAAGGAAAACCACCCACGCAGCCATCAAAACAAGGGAGGGGGGAGAGCCTGGAGACATGGAAACATCACAAAATCACCAAGATGAAGTGCCTGGCTCTGAGGAGTGTCTGGACACCAGAGGTTGGTGTGGCATTTTCCACAGCCCACAGCACTGGCAGTGGCACGGGGGAGAGCTCAGCCCACCATCTGTAGTGCTGGCACTTTGCTTCCAGCCTCCAGTTTCCTCATCCACACTCCTGGAGCTTGCAAGGGGATGGGGGATGAACAAACACAATTCTCTTGGACAAAGTCCGCAGTCAAGACCCGGTGCAGTTGCTGGCAACAAATGCACCCTCGTAAAACTGAGAAGAATTCAAACAGCTGGCTCCCTTCCACGGGAGATCAATAAACCTGGCAGTCCAGCTGCCTCCAGGAAGAAGGGGATTCTGGTGCTGCAGGAAGGCTGGGCAATGTCTTACCCAAAACCCAACAAAATACCGAAATCCTATGGAGAAAATCACAGACTGGACTTGTGCCATTCAGCTTCTTCCCTCCTTGTATCCTTTTCTTCCCGAAGCAAGGGTCTAATGACTCTTAGGCCTCTCCTCCTTTTCCCTCTTGAAGGATTTGAATAGCCTGGACAGTCCCTGCTCCTGCAACACTTGGGGCATTTGCTTCTGTCATTTATGTCCAGAGCCTCCAACACTGTCTAAGGAACACTGTTTGCTTCCATTGTAGGTCCCCCAGGAAGACACCTGGACAGGAGCTCCACATGCACATTCCCACACTGGGTGTCCTCACCTCATCTTCAATGCCCAGGTGCCACTGCCCAGCCCACAACTCACCAGTGCAACACCCACATTGAGAAAGATTAAAGAGAAGGGGCAACTTCCCATGTAAGACTTCCAAACAGCAGGAAACTGGTGCTGTAACCATCATACTGTGGGCTGAAATTCAAATGGAAGGCCAGACAACACACACTTCACCAGAAATCCCTTGAAACACACTCATAAAATGCCTTTGCTTAGGCATGAGCTTCACACAGTATTTTTTTCCTCAGTGATACACCCTACTGAACATAAACATTATGGAGAACAGTTCCTTGGGGCAACATTTTATATACTGTGGCAGATTATACCACATAACAAAGCAGGACTTTGCCAATAACAGACCACAAAATCTGGGCACCTTCCAAGACTCACAGCCCCAGGGTGTGAGGTGTGAAGCAGTCCCAACCCTCTTCCCTTCAGTGGGAGACGATGCTTTCCAGTCTCACAAAAGCTTCTCCAGCTTGCAGAAACAGGGCAGGAAGGAGGAGATTTGATACTTATTTCTGGTTTGCTTCTACTCAGCCAAATTAGCCTTTTAAACCCCAAATTAACACTTTGCCGGGCTTCACTGACAGTACAAAGCTGTTTAGCAGGAGAGAGAGCCCTTCCAGGGTTGATGTTACCCAGTTCAGTCCCTTTGCTGCAAACAGCCTTGTCTCTGTTCCATCTCTCAGTAGCAGCCTCCTCTGATGTGGATTTTCCATTCCTGGAGTGAGTTATTTCAAATTCAGCACAGGAAAGGCTCCTCTGGCCCTCCAAGCAAAGCCGGTCTCACCAACAGTTTAAGACCCATAAAACCAACTCATTCCCATGGAGCACATTTCCCTTCAAAGAGGTGCCTCTCTGTCTTACTTTAGGTTGAAACATCGATTAAAATTCTTATACTGGAAAGAAAACATCACCCTGTGAGGTGCTGGCTGGTCCCTGCCAACAGAAACACCCTCAGTGCACAGAGGAAACCAAGAAATGTGCAAGTCCTGCTCATTACCACAACATCACTTGAGCTGTTCCAGCTCAAGTATATAAAAAAATATATATACACGTCATAAAACTGGCAATTATGTGCACGTTACACTCAAATTCCCCCAGAACAGACTACACCAACGCTACATTCAAATTCCACAGTCAGGGATGCACAAAGGAGCCTAAAAAGCAGCAGTTAGTCAGACTGGAGCGTTGTAACATGTACAGCCCACACAAGGACAAGGCAGCACCACAGAAATAGCTCAGCTAATAATTAAAAACTTCATTTAAAACCGTGAAAACACAGTCAGGATTGAGATCAGTGAGTGCACCCCAGAGCTCAGTATCACCAACAGACAGAAATCAATAGGTGCCATGAAGAGAGCACCGATAAAAATCTATACCAACTGAAGCAGTCAACTTGAAACCTATTAACAGCTGCATTAGAAAGAAAGAATTACTTTTTCAATCTGCTAATGACCGCTTCTTTTCTTCCAGATGATCATTCTGTATGAATCCTGCAGAAATCCCTCTGGATCCCTTTTATGAATGAACTACTCGGGATTTCAAGACCCTCTCCAGAGCAGCATCAGACAGGTATCTGCTTTTCAACAGCAGCACCAGCACGGCACTGACATCAAGATTAACAAAGATGACCCGGGAAGGGAGGGACAGCAGGGACACTTGAGGCACAGCCTCCTTCGCCATCTGTGCCCCATGGCCACAAGCTACCAATTGGTATTTGATCCGCTGAAGACCATTGATCAGTGGCTGCGCTCAGGCAGAGAAGGAGAATTCAGTGACAGTTTGTTTCTATCTTCTGCACATCACAATCGCAAAGTTTGGGGACCTGCACCTGAAGCAGAGAGTCGAACTGTGACAGGGAACAGTCATCACACAGACACAGCTCGGTCTCTTTATCTCGTCCCAGTAAAAGTCACTGATCATTAACTGCAATAGCTGGCATTTCCCGAGTCTCTGGCATTTTGTAGTGCTCCAGCACATCCATACCAAGTGCGACCAAATCCCCTGGATTTCAGCCTTGGAGCATCTCTCACAGATCAAAACGATCTCACAGAAACCAGACGAGGACACTGAGCTACACCTGAACGTAGGCAACTCCCCCAATATTTCTGTCTATTTGCTTATTTTTCTTTTGAAAAGCACAGTCCGAGGTCTGCCTACAAGACATTGGAGGCACGAGAAGCGAAACCCGGTGTTCCCACACGGCAAGAACCGGCAGCTCCCGGGACAGCGGCCACACGCCCGCCACCACCCACGAGGAATAAACTCATCCAAACCCAACGATGGGCGACACATTTAGAATCGAACTTTAAGAACAACAACAACAAAAAAAAAAAAAAACAGATACTGGAGGCTCTGCCTTCCCAGCGCAGGGCGAGGGGTGCGAATCACGGAGGAAACGCCGCTTTCCCTCGGCGGCAGCCGCAGCTCCGCCCGCGCCGCGCCGGGAGCCGTGAGGGGACCGCGGCTGCCCCGGCCTCCCCCAGCGCCCCCCGCCCGGCACCGGCTCCCCGGGGGCGCCGCTTACCGCCGTGGAGCCGGAGGAGGAGGCGATGTAGACCTTGATGACCATGCTGGGAGCGGCGGGATGCGGAGCCGGGCGGGCGGTGGGTGTGTGCGGGCGGCTCGGGCGCGGGCTGGGGCTGAGGCGGGAGGGCGGGCGCGAGGAGGCGGCGGGAGCGCTCGCCCCGCCTCGCCCCGCGGCCGCCGCCGCCGCCCGAGCCCGGAAGGGCGGAAAATGGTTTTTTTAAAAATAAATAAATAAATAAGGTGGAGGGGGGGAGAAAAAGAAAGAGAGGGGAGACGAGGCGCGTTCTCGACGAGCCGCGCGAGACGTGCGGGGGAGGGGGCGGGGGAGCCATGGCGGCGGAGCCGCGCTGAGGGGACGGGGGGGACCGGGCGGGGCGGCGGGGAGAACCGGAGCGAACTAGAGACAACCGGGGCGGGAGAGAGGGAGCCAGCGGAGCGGGGCCGCCATGGCAGCGGCCGCTCCTCTCAGGTCCCCGTCCCCTCACGGCCGCTCCCCTCACGGTTGCCCCTCTCAGGTCCCGGTCCCCTCATGGCTGCTCCCCTCATGGCTGCTCCCCTCATGGCTGCTCCCCTCACGATCCCCTCATGGCTGCTCCTCTCCCGGTCCCCTCACGGCCAGTTCCGCGGGACCGACCGACCCGTCCTGGGCTCCGCCGGTACCTCTCCCCCTCCACCCCGTTCCCCCGCCATGGCCGTACCCGCGGTGTGAGGGCACAGGCGGCAAGAGGAGTCAGGGATGGGGAGATGTTTCTGGGAAGTTATATTTTGAATTAAGAATTTCCTTTAAAAATTTATTCCAGTGTGGAGAGAACTGCCCGAGTGATGTGCCGGCCCCTGTCAAAAGACACACGGCATCCAGTGAGTTCTTCGCATTCTCATCATTATTGTAAAGTATCATCCCCACAAAGCATCAACCCCCCCCACATTTTTAATAGTTATGGTCATGGTGACACGTTATTTAGGGAAATTATTATCCAGCACCTATCTCCCATTTGCCTCTGGTATTCCAAGTATTACCTCATATATGTTGTATTATATATTCTGAGAACAGCTTCGCAGAAAACGGAAAATACTTAGGTTGATAAGCACAAGAAGCTGCAATTTTTCCACCTACAAGCTAAGATGAAAGAAAGATATTTGTTCTGCTCTTGGCAAAAAATAAGGAGCTATTTCTGAAATGAGTTTTCCAAACAAGGACAAGCCTTCCTCTGTCAAATTATAAGGTGGTTTTCCTAACCAAAGAAATTATTTCCTAACCAAAGAAATGATTTTTTAAAAAAACCCATCAAATTAAAAAGTACTGAATTGTCACCCATATTTTTTTTATTAATTTGCCAACAGTAAAAAGAAAAAACAGAAAAAAGCACTATTTTGAGAATAACATGCCTAAATTTGATATTAATTATGATACTTATATAGTCTTTGAGCCTGTAATGAGTTTTGTGTTTGAGAAAGCAATAAGCCAACATTTATTTAGGATGATGGTACACAATAAGGAATTTCAAAATTTTATAAAATAAATAATGTAGTTTTTAATCTCTTTAAAACAAACCGAGTTAAGTCCAGGAGATTAAAATTCTTTGAGGAATGTTTCTTCAGATGTGTTTGTGAACCCCTTCCCAGCTGTTTGAGAAACACACTGGGAATTCCTGTTGCCTCCAGTGTGTAACCTGATTCATGGCAAGGAATGAGAGAGGGAGAAACCACAGCTTATCAGAAAGATGGAAAAAATGCAGGTGGAGAATGGGAAAGGGAGGATCACTTGGACTTTGGGCTCCCCTATCACACTGGCAGCTCTCCTTTCCTTGGAGAGTTGCAATCAGGAGGTGATTCACCTGGAGCGAGCTGCACCTCATGTTTCAGCCTCCTAAAAACCCTGGTACAATCCTTACTCTCAAACGTGCACTTTAGGAGGCATTTTGTCTTCATGAAATGAGAGTTATTAAGTTAAAAGCAATATACACATCAGGTGTCATTGAAACGACTTGGTTTTCTTGACTCATAAGAGTAAATTTTCTACTTTATTGGTGGAAAAGCACAATGTTTTCTATTCCCAAGCTACTCCTGTAAAATCTATGGTGTTGTTTTTGTTTTCACTGTTAAACACTTGTGAAGTTGTGAATTATCCTTCTCGAGGTAGAGCAAAACCTCAAACGAAATGAATAAATTTTAGGTGCTCCCCAAAGCAGAGCCCAAGGGATCGGCCACCCTGGAATCATCCAGGGATTTCAGGTAAAATTGTTGCCAGTAATGGCAAAGATCCACTCACTTTTCTTTAGAGCACAGGCAAGGACGGAGCCTTCCAAGTGCGGGCAAATTAAGCTGCTTTAGAAAAAGAAATGTGGAGGAAACTCACAGTGAAAGATATTCCAGTAATCAACTGCAAAATCCCACTTGTCCAAAAGGTCAGGAAGCACGTGCTCCACATGCTCCAGGGCTGCTTTGTAACCACGGAGAGAAATACACCCAGAATCCACCTGCAAGTAACCTGAGGCTGTGCCAGGGGCAGCTCTTGGATCCTGCCTGTGCCAGAGCAGATCATCTGGATCTGTATGACATGGAAAAGGTGTGATGGGTAAGGGAAGTCAGCTCAGCATTCTCAGTAGGAAATAAGGAATCCATCCTTCATTCCCAATCCCAGCCTGGCAGTAATTGGAGCCAGAAGGCAAATCCTGACTCAGAGCGTGTCTCCTGGCTTTGCCATGCTCTGAGAGCTGTGTCCTGCTGCATCCAGGGGGGTGGAAACTCTGCTCCCCTGCTCCAAAGGGTTTGTGGACAGGGGTTGGGAAGCTTAAGAGATCTGCTGCTTCTCATCTGGAACCTGAGCAAGGCCGGGTTTCCTTGATTTATGTGTGACTGTGAAAGGCACAGGGCACTGGGTGGCACGAGGAAGTCACTGACAGGGCACACAGCAAGGACTCTGTGACTGCTGTTCCTTACCTGTGCGATGGAACTACTGAGGGATGGTGCAGGGCAGAGGGCCCGGCTCAGCACCCCCAGACCTGCTGGTCCTGGCTCAGCTGCCTCATACTGAGCTCAGCTACCCCAAACCCAGCTCAGCCCCCCCCAGGCCTGCTTATCTCCCCTAGTCCCGGCTCATCTCCCCCAGTCCCAGCTCATCTCCCCCAGTCCCAGCTCATCTCCCCCAGTACCAGCTCATCTCCCCCAGTCCTGGCTCATCTCCCCCATTCCCAGCTCATCCCCATTCCCAGATCATCTCTCCCAGTCCCGGCTCATCCCCATTCCCAGCTCATCCCCATTCCCAGCTCATCCCCATTCCCAGCTCATCTC
>NW_016690182.1:11951154-11955545 GCF_001604755.1 Lepidothrix coronata
GGAAAAGGGGGGGACAAGGAACTTTCCTGGGGCTCTGGGACACCTTGGGGCACAAGTTGCCCAGAGCAGCTGTGGCTGCCCCATCCCAGGAAGTGTCCAAGGCCAGGCTGGACAGGGCTTGGAGCAAGCTGGTCCCATGGAAGGTGTCCCTGCCCATGGCAGGGGGGGATTGAGATGAGCTTTAAGGTCCCTTCCAACCCAAACCTTCCTGGAACTCTATGAGATACCAAGATTTCAGCCCAAATAATAGGAATAGTCATTCTGTTAATGCTGTTTCAGGCCACTTACTTCAACTGGGCCTTCACTGAGGGCTGCTGCCCTGAAAGGCAGAAGGCACAATCCCAAAATCTGACAACACCCTTACCTGGTCTCTGGCTCCCTGTGACTCAAGACCTGGGCTGGACAGAACACATTTTGTGCTCTGAACACTAAATCCAGCCTTTCCCGAGCCCATCCAGTGAGAAACCTGCAGTTCCTGCTGGCTGTGAGCTCAGAGCAAGCTGGAAGGAGGGAAGTGGAGCTGCAAAGCAGGATGTGCTGCCTGCCATGAAGGTATTGGAAGTTTTAACATACATGGAAATGGCGTGTGCATTCAGTTTTGAGTTTGTAGAGGCCTTGGGGTCTCCTAGGACCAAGTCAGTGTTGGTCAAAGGGTCTGCTCGTAGGCTTCTGTCCCCAGATTCTCTGGGAATCTTCAAATAGCTGTTGGAAAGACTTTCAATCAAATACATTTAAAATAAGTGCTAAAGGCAGTGTGATTTGTAAAACTTTCCTGCGCTTTCTTAGTCACCATCGTCCCAGTTGCCAAGTCTCCTTGGGAATGGATTTGAAAAGCTGGGAGCAGCAGCCATCTCCTGAGGCTGTGTGTGGAAGCAGTTCTGCCCCCCCGGGGGTGCAGAGAGGACCATCTGGCAGTGGTCAGGTTGTTACAGTTTGCTGTGTCCATCCGTTCTAACCCAGCCCGGTGCTTTGCAATGGGACAGATCCTCAGGTGAGCTCCTGAGTTCCTGTCTGGGAACTTCCCAGCCTCCTCACTTAAACTCACTTGGGTTTTCTGCCCTGCTTTTGTCTTTTCTGCATGTCCCTTACCCTTCCATAGCAGACTTGTTCTAGAGATCATCTCTCAGGCCTCCTGCTCCTGCCGAGACAGAAAAATGACTTACTATGGTTTTAAATTGTTTGTAAGTCGTGTGTCAAGCTCTGCTTTTACCCAACTATTTTTATGTTTCATTTCATAGAATCACAAAGTGATTTGGGTGGGAAGGGACCTTAAAGCTCTTCCAGTTCCACCCCCTGCCATGGGCAGGGACAGCTTCCACTAGGCCAGGTTGCTCCAAGCCCCACCCAGCCTGGCCTTGGACACTCCCAGGGATCTAGGGACAGCTACAGCTTCTCTGGGCAACCTGTGCCAGTGTGTTGTAAGCAGAAATAGACACTTCCACTTATTTTTTATGTTGAGAATTCACCAAACCAGTGAATAATCTCAATAATACAAGCCTGGTGTGTGCAGTCACCCCCTTCACTATCAGGGATTGGGTAGAAAACTGGAGCTAAGTCAAAGGTTTGACTGAAGTGAGGATGAACAGACTCAATGAGAATCCTTAATTCCTCATCCTCATATTCCCAAATTAATAAGCTCTAAACGTTTTGTTGCAATCAATACTGAATTTGACACATAAATCAATTTTTATCCAGGACAAACCACAAAATCACCCAGAACAAAGTATAAAATTAGCAAGCACAAACATCTCCTATAGATCAATAACCTGCTCATCCCAAAAGTTCTATAAAATAAGGCTGAAGGACACTTTGTACACCAGGTACAGAACACAAAAATGTGTTTTGTGGTATTTTGTCCCAAAAATATGTATTAATGTTACTTGTTATATGTGCCATGACTATGAGCACACACAGAATCCTAATTTCCCTTGCCTCTGAACTCTGATTGTGGGGCTGTTGCACATCTAGATGAACTAGGCTGAGAGTGGAATGCGTGGAAAAGAATCTCCTAATGTTCCACCCTCCTATGGATTTTAGCACAAAGGAATGGGAAAGCAACATATATCTAACAGCCTGTTTAGGGAAGGTGAGAAGCCAGTCACCCAAGAGTGACTTTGATGTGGTTTACCTTTATTCAGGAAGGGCTTGATCTGCTTCAGTTCAAAAATGTGGTCCAGGAAAACACTCCTCAAGAACTACAGATCTCTGACATCAGGAACAGGCTCTCCTCCCCTGCAGGACATTCCTGCCTTGGACATCAGCAGAAATGTAAATTTTAGCACGAAATTTTCTCATGGAAACAGTGGCACAATCAAAAGATTAACTCTTGGTTTATTGCTTTGATCTATTCCCAAGGTAGTCTGGTGAGGCGGCATCATAAATTCAGTTTTAGGTGGTTTTGTACTGAATAAAAAAAGCCAGTTGCGGCAAAAGCACCAAAAAAAGTAACATGGTATAAAATAATGCTCCAGAATAAACTTATTCTCCTGGCTTCAGCCAGGTCTGTAATTTCCTGCATAGTTACAGCCATTTTCCCTTGCAGCACAACAGCATCTCACAGCAGCTTATCCCATTTCTTCAGAGGGAAACAATCTTCTCACTAATGGTTATTTAGGCCAGTTTGTGGTTTAATAATGACATTTTAAGAAAAAGTCAAAGTGCTTGAGATAATATAAAGATGAAAAAAAAGGCAGAGCAAATATAACGCAGAAATTAGTTGTGAATTTTCAATCTGTGCTTCACTTGCACGTTTTGATCCAAATTGTTGGTTGTGCAAGTTGTTCAGGAGAAGGTGTTGATAGACCCTCCAACAAATTATTGTTTCTCCTCCACAAAGACTTCTCACAGAACATAGAAAGGATAAAGCAATAACTGTGGGGAGAGGGGAGAAACTTCTCGAGGCCACTGGAGCACAAACCTTTTGGTGATGGAGAACTTGGAGACCAAGTGCTCTTGAAATGTGTTTCAGGCCGTTTATAGTTCGGAAGATGGAGAAAACTATTGGAAAGACTATTTAAAATCCTGATTACCACAGGAGAACTTGAAAGGGGAGCGATTGTGTTTGGTTATGTGGTTACACTGGGGCCGGCAGTGCCTGGAAAATGCAGTCCTCAGGATGCAGGAGGCCAGTCAGGGACATCCTTAAATAATTGGTGTGTTTTAACAAAATAATCATGGCATTTGATGGATCAACATTGACTGGAGGAAGGGGGAGAAAGGTGGATCCGTGGACGGAAAATTGCTGAGCTTAACTGGCAAAGTGCAGGAAGATAATAAAGTATTGACATCCCAGCCCTTGGAGAGGGGGGTGACGTAAGGAGTGACAAATCAAAAAGTCACCATGAATTTGTCAAGAACGGGGGAACAGCTGTTCAGGGAGCAGCACTGAAAGGGATCCAGGGATTACAGGGGATCAGGAAGAGTCTGAACCAACGTGGTGATGCTGTTGCTGAGTCTGCAAATACCACTCTGAGAGCCCGTTACCTAATTAACCTGATTATTGGACACAGACCTGAGCAAGAATGCAAAGTTGAGAGGAGTCTAGAGCAGCCCAGCAATGGCAAAAGGTTTACAAAATATGGCCTATGAGATCATGAGGCCTCTGAGAATTTGTTTAGTCTAGAAAAATAAAGTTTTAGGGAGAAAGTGATAATATTATGTGAAATGACACAGTATCTAAAATGTTAGTGGAACTCGATGCTTGTTAATCGTTCTTTGTATCTGCTGGGCACTGCACAAAGAAACGGAAGTTCACAGCCAAAGCACAGTTTAGATGCTGGGGAAAACTTTGGGGTTTTGAAGGGCAGTTGGGTGCTGGAATAGGCTGCCTAGGAAGATTGCAGAATCCACTTTATTGTAGGTTTTAGAAAGGGTTGGACTGGCTTTGGGCAGGAACAGTCACACCTCCTGCTTCACCTCTCAGTGGCAAAGTGCTTTGGCCCTGAAAGTGGGATTAACACACCTTGTGCTTTCCCTACGGAAATACACCAGATACATGGTGGAAAGGCTGTCAGACATTGCCGTTATGATGGAGACAAAGCTCATCTCCCTTAATCCGTGCCCGAGTCCGAGCCTTCACCTTCTGAACCACCTCAGGCTCGCAGGCCCTGCTCCGGGGACACCCTCACAGGCTTCAGCCCTGCACCACCCCAGCGGCCGGTGGGAGCCCGCGCTGCTCCAACAGCCGCGGGGGCGGTTACGCCGCCGCTCCCCGCGCGGGGCCGGGCCGCACAAAGGCCGCAGCCCCCGCGCTCCGCGGCCGCGCAACGGCACTTCCCGGCAGGTACGGCCGGGCCGGGCGGCCGCGCTCCCGCAGGCCGCGAGTACCGGGGGCGGCCATGTTTGCGTCCCCGCGGCCTGCGGGAACTTTCGGGGGAAGTTTGCGGGGCGGC
>NW_016690182.1:11957209-11970610 GCF_001604755.1 Lepidothrix coronata
GGGGAAATTGGCGGGAACTTTTCGAACCTGGCGCGGTGACGGCGGCCGCGGGGCATTGTGGGAGTTGTAGTCCGTGAGGCGGCGGGGAAGGGGGGGCCGCCATTGCTGTATTGGGGAGGGGAGGGGGGGTGTTATTGTGGCACCCCCTCAGGGCTCTGGTGGGGGTTAAATGTTGCTTGCTCTCACGTGTCGCTTTCCTTGCAGGCTCCAGCTGAAGGCGAGGTAAAGGAGGAGGTAGGAGCTGATTGTGGTCGCCACTTCAAAGGGCTCCACAAAAATTAGGGAGCCCGCGCAGCTCGTGGTTGGGGGGGCGGTTCAGATCGAGGGAGTGGCCTTGCCTCTGGTTTTGGGGTGTTCAGGGCCGTCTCTGTCACCTGAGGTGATGGGTGACCCGCCTGAGGTGGGTGCTGGGGGGTCCAGCAGCTCCACAAGGCTGAGGTCAGGGATCATCAGTTCCAGTGGGAATGTGGCTGCAGCCAGGGACAATCAGTTCCAATGGGAACGTGGCAGAAGCCAGAGGCCACTGGGAACATGTCCCCTTCCAATGGGAACATGTCCTTTTCCAGTGGGAACATGTCCCCTTCCAATGGGAACACTTCCTCTTTCCAATAGGAACATGTCCCTTTCCAATGAGATTATGTCCCTTTTCAGCTCCTGGAAGAACAGAAACTTTATCCTTCCCACCTCAGCTGGGTGAAGTGGCAGCAGCAGAGGAAAAGCTGAGCTGAGCAAAGCTGCACTTCTAGGGAGTCATAGAATATCCTGGGCTGGACCCACAGGGATCATGGGATCCCAGGATGGTTTGGGTTGAAAGGGACCTTAAACATCATCTCATTCCACCCCCCAGGGGACACCTTCCACTATCCCACGTTGCTCCAAGCCCCGTCCAAGTTGGCCTTGGACAGTCCCAGGGATGGGGAGTCATCAAATCCACCACCATAATGCCCATACTTTCATAAAACCTGGGATTTCTGTGAGGCTTCACGACAGCATGTTATTTTGGGTGGCAGTTCTGAGAAAGCTGTGCTTTATGTGCTCTCTGAATTTTAGTGACACATCTTTCTTTGTACAGCCAAAGAGAAGGTCAGCCAGACTATCCGCTGTGAGTATCCTTATTTATTCCTTTGATATCACATCCCGTGGGATGGGGGCAGTTCAAGACGAACTGTTGGGGTTTTCCCACCAGAACTGAGTATTCAGTATTTAAAATTCCCACTCCATGTTTCCATGTATTCACACGTCACAGGCTTCTCACATGAGGTACATCTGTGTTAGTGAACAGTCAGTCTGGACATATGAGTATCCAGAGCCAAGGAATATTGATCTGAGGATGGATTTGTTCATACAAATGCTCGTGGCTCTATAAATTACCTGCTCTCTCCTTAGCCTGATAATTTGCCCATAGGTTTTTACAGGGCCAACTGTTGGGTAAATAGTTTTCAAAAGTTACCAACATTAAAATACAAGTATTTATTTTAAGTATAAATATTTATTTCTGGCTTTCACCTGACTCTGTTTCCTTGTGTGTGTTTTGTACAGAAACCTGCTCCTCCCAAACCGGAGCCAAAGCCCAAAAAGGCAGCACCTAAGGTAAGTCTTGGAGATCTCTTGGAGTTATATTTTCCTTCTCAAGGCATTTATAGGGGTAAAAAACCACCACAGCTAACCACTTTGGTTTTTTTTTCATAATTATCTGTAAAGGTTTAAGGTGGAATTATGTGAATTAAAAGATAGAGTTTTATCCAATTCCTGGCCAAGGAATGTGGTAAACTGAGCAGATTTTAAATCCCTTGTGGTGAAGCTTTGCAAGGCCATTCTGAAGTTTCATATAGTGCATTGTTGGGAAAATGATGCTTGGAATAGAGATCAGAGACTCAATTAGAGAAGGCATTGAAAATCATGCTTTTAATTACAGTTCCTTACTATATTTCCATTCCAAGGCCCTCTCTGCAGTTAGTTATCAATTTATCACTTTTTAATCACTGAAAGCTCTGCAGACCCCTTTCCTTAAGCTGGATGTTTTTTGGAAATGTCAAAAATATTGGCATGTCTGACAGTATAGTTAAAAAAACCCCCCTATTTAGAGCTCCTTTTTGCTTTGGAGCAACAGTTTGAATTTCAAGGGGGACAGTTCTGCAATCCATGAGGGATTCTTTGCATCCCCTTTCCTGTCACAGCCTTCCCAGCAGTCAGTTTGCAGTGCTTTTTTTTTTTTTTTTTAGATTTTTCTGTAAATATTTAGAATTTTGCAGCTCAAAAAAAAAAACAAACAACAAACACCCCAGCAACAAAACTTTAGTGATTGTTTTTAACCTGTTTTTAGTGATTTCTTTTTAACCTGTTCCCGTCACACGTTTTCCTTGTAGTTCTGGATGATGAGGTGGGCAAAGCACAGGAGTGAGAGATGCTTTGGTTGCAGAAGGGGAGGATTAGTGGGAACCAGGAGCTCTTTCCTTTTCCATTTAAAATGCCCTGCAATTCCCTGTGGCACAGCAGACTGCCAGGTGAGGGAACTGTTGCCAAGCCCCGTTGTGTGGAGCAGCGGAGATGCCACGAGAGATGGAGAAGAGGGAGGACCCCACGTGTCATTTTGGGGATCCCTCAGCTCTGTAACCTCAGTGCTGCGCAGAGCAAGATGTTCACATTCCATCCTGCTGGTGCAGCTGGAATTCTAGGTCCATTCCAGAGCCTGGGGAACTCCACAGCTCCACATTCCCGGGTGGATGGAGCACTGGACACTCTGGATTGCACTCCCCTCTAGTGGCTGGTGCCCCGGGAATAGCTCTGCCAGCACAGAGCTGGCCTGGGCTGTGACAGCCCCTGCTCAGGGTCACACACAGGGCAGGGCAGGGCAGTTGTGTATTGTCCACATGGTTGGTGTTTGCTTCTTTTTTCAAGTTTGCTTCATGGAAATATTTGGGGTTTAAACACAGAAGCTGCTGTAACTGATTTGAAAAGTTGTAGGAACACGGATGCTGGACTTTAGGGCAGTAAGAGGCTGTCAAAGCCTAGTTTGGGCCCTCACTGCACAACTGTATAGTGTGGTATCCCTTTGGGATAACTCCTGGGAGCAGTGCCTTGGGAATTGCCCCCAGCTTGACTTGGAAGCATTGTTCCTATTGCTCCTAAGGTGCTGTTTGAAGCCAGAATACCAGAGCTGCATTTTTGGCTCTCTACAGCTCCTCATACTGCACCAATACCTCTGAAAAACGGGACTGTGGAGGCATTTTTAATTCCCATCTCCCCCAAATGCTTGTCAACCTTCAGGTTCTTGGAGTGGCTTTGTGTGTGAGAACAGATTTCACCTGTTAAACTTTGAAAACCAGAGCTGGGAAAGGAGTTTTGTCACTTTTAAAACACGTGACCTTAGTACAGAATTGTTGTTGCCATCTCTCCTCTATAGCAGAATTATTGAGGAACATGAATACAATGCTGTGTCCTGGGAGACACTTTCTCTCCAGCCATGGAACCCAGTTTCCCTGGATTCTCCTCAAATGCTTTCTGAGGAGGGGCTTTACCAGCACGGGGGGGAGGCTACAGGGAATTAATTTTAGCTCTGTAAATACTTTGTTGTCTCTTTTTAATGGGGTGAAGGAAAAGGTAACCACTGCCATAGTAGAACTGTAATTCTAAATCTTGCTGCCAAACAGCACCAGAACACCTGGGTATTCCCAGTACAGGGAGTTCCTGCCACCACATTGTAGTAGAGTTTCCCAGGTGGGCTGAAATCCCCAAGACTGGAATGTGGGAAGTTAGAGAGGAAAGAGACCTTCACCCATTTGAGTGCTACTGACTCACTGTCTTAAATGTTCTGCACCATTGTAGGATTTGCTGTTAATTTTGGTGAATTTTTAATCATCAGTGTCACTGAAGGATCAGGTGCCTTCACCCTTTATTTCATGAGTTTGCCCTTAACCAGCAGCTCATTTTTAAGGTGAATTAGTTTTGTGCACTAATCAGCGAGGGGTTGGAATAATAAAGTAAACTTTTTGTAACCTTTTAGTAACTTCTAGTGGCTGAGACAAATCTTTTGAGTATATGTATATATTTCAGTAATTTTCTGGTTTTCTTCACTTCCCTGTGAATAGATTGTGCAGGTTTCATGGTTCCTTTGTTGGAAGTAGGTTAATCAAGCAGGAGCTGAGCTAGTTCAGTTACTTACTGGCAGCAAGAGGCAGATCCTTGGAAGTGAAACTAATGAGAGTCAGTTATTTGGGTCGGGATTTGACCTTGCCTGTGGAAAATTATTACTACAGAAGCATCAAGTTTTGGTGTTTGTTTTGATTTAGCCTGATCCACGTATAAGAAACTGCACTTAAATAATAAATGCAAAGCTCTCGTTGTTATCAGAGTGATGCTGTTGAGCCCCCAGTTTTTCTGTCACACATATGGTTTATTATAATAAGGAATATTTTTGGCAGGGAAGAGGGAAAGTCCTTGGACTACAGCTTTGTTACAGTTTTACAGTTTTCTAAATAGGCATTAACAGCACATCTGAAGGATTCTGGTATTTCCACTAGTTGTACATGTTGGTTTTGTTCTGTGTCTGCCTTTCAGCAGCAGGGTACAAATAAAGGCCAGTTCAACATTTTTTAGCTAATTTAATTGAATGCCTAATTAAAATAGGAATTCTTTTAACCCCAGCCATGGCTCCTTTTTTATTTTGCACTTCCCAGTAGCATGTTCAGGAGAGCATAGAAGGAAAACACTCCTTCAAAACTTTGATCTCATCTTTGTCAATGGGAAGTTTGGGGTGTGGAAGGAGGTTGTGTGGAGGGCTTGGGAATTTATAAACATGCAGATGTACAAGGTGGGAAATAAGGATTTAAAATACCGTGGGTCTGTTTTCTTAACAGAAAGAAAAAGCAGCAAATGATAAAAAGGAGGACAAAAAGGCAGCAACAAAAGGGAAGAAAGGAGCCAAAGGCAAAGAGGAAACTAAACAGGAGGATGCTAAAGAAGAAAACCACTCTGAAAACGGAGATACCAAAACTAACGAGGTACTTTAGCTGCACTAACCATGGGAATACAGCCTGGTGTGCTGGGAATCCAGCTGCAGGAGCTCCCCTCGGCTCCTCACGGGGTGGGGGGTCTCACTGCCACCCTGGAAGGACAGCCCAGCTGGGGATCTGCACTGGGAGAGCCTGGAGGAACAGCATTGTCCTTCCAGCTCCTTCCTGCCCTGTGCTGGAGCCCTTCCACAGGTGGGCTGTGCTGTGCCGGGGTCCCTCCAGGGCTGGCTCGGGCACTGCCGAGTGTTTGGGAACAATGGAGCTCAGGGAGAGCTCTCCAGCCCTGAGCTGACTCTGCACACCCTCTCTGGGCTGCTGGCTTCCCTCTGCTGCTCAGCACGGGCTGGTGCTGGGCCAGAAATCTGGTTTTCAGTTTTACACAATTCCTTCAAACAATCCTTTCCCTCAGAACAATTCAAGAGATCTGCAGAGTCAGCTCGGTCCTGTCTCTTCATCTGCAGCCTCTTCTCACAGGTCCTTGCTGTGGCAGCTCCTACCTCAGAGCTGCCTCTTGCTGGGACCAGCTGCAGGCTCCATCCTGGTAGGATTTTCCCAGCAGATCCCTTGCTGACAGTAGGAGCACAGAGTTTTCCAAGGGCTCTCTTTGCCCTTGTGTTCTGTGACTGACACTGGTCTCTCCTCACGGGTTCAGTGTCACCATCAGTCAACCAGTTGTTTATTCTTTCATTTCTAAAATGAGATCAGGAGCTGCTGTGCTAAAGCAATACGTGGCTGATGTGCCTCAGAGGGTCTTTGAGAGGAGCTTTGCAGGTTTGATGTGTTACCTTCAATAGTAAAAGCACATTTTTGTAGAGAACAGGAGGGAACTGATTCCCCAAAGCCTGGACAACAGACCAGTACCACAGGCTGATGTGTAACTCTTGACACTTCCTTGTACAATGAGGGCTTGAAGTTCCCCTGGCTTATCATTGGTCCTAATCTAAAATACATTCCCAACTTCTGCCTCTCTGTAGGCACTTATTCCAAAATTACCTCTGGCTGTTTGAATTTTTACAACTATCAGCCTTGTTGCTGTGTCCGTACTTTCTGTGCCTTCCTGCCTATCCACACACAGTGTCCACATTTCTGCTAACAAAACTGCTCTCTCTCTTTGATGCTTGTTAGATTGGAATCCAATTAGCATTTCCAATAATATTTCTATTCTTCCCAAACACTTTTATAGGCACCAGCTGCTGAAGCATCTGATGATAAGGAAGCCAAGTCCGAGTAATGTTAACCCTGCCCTATATCTCCATCATTTGGTCTCCGTACCTCCATGCTGTATTGTTAACAGAGAGGAATATTTTTATCAACTATTTTATAAATGCAGGTTTTTTTAGCATGAATTTAATTATGGAACATCTTCATCTCGGTTACTTGGGAATTAAATCCCTAACAAACAAAACAAAAACAAAACAAAACAAAAAAAAAAAGTCATTGTTTTTAAATTTTGTGATTGTAATAGTTTGTATGGTACATGGAAAGAATAAGTGGTGGTAGCTTTTGACTTCTGTCAGTGTGTCCCTTTTTGTGTAAGTCATGCTTACAGACTTCAGATTTTAATTTTTCCCTTGTATGTGTTGTATGGTTTCTTAAAGTGGGGAGGTCTCAAAACAAATAACTGTGTGAAACATTCCAGTGGTTCTGTGGGTTGCTTTTATAAAGAAGGTGAGCTATTTTCATGAAAAAAAAAAAAACTTAAGAGCTGGAAATCTGTTGTTTCCCAAATGTAATTTTATTTTGTCAGTTTTGAAAAAAAAAAAAAAAAAGAAAAATAAATAAATAAAAGTGTAATCCTGTTTTTAAATGAAATACAAACATTTCTTTTCAAAAAGGGCAGGTTGGTTGTATGTACCCACTGTTAGGAATTTTGCTGGATTTATCTTAATAAAAAAGACTCCTCAAAAGCTGATTGTGGTTTGTTGCTTGTGCTGCTGGAAAGCTCCCAAATTCCAGGAGAGCTGCAGTGGGACAGGGAGAGAGTGAAGAGCTTTGGGGCTTGAACCCCTCTCTGCTTCAGTTGTGTGATTTCCCATTAATCCAAACTTCCTTATTCTGGGAATAACAGCTGGACCAGAGCAGTGGACTGGGGGTTTAGTCTCAGTTTTGTTGCTACAGCTTTTCTGTGCAGCTTTGTCAAGGACACTTCCAATTCTCCTGCTCAACCCTCCTTTTATAGGAAGTCTCGTCCCATCAGTGACCAACTACACGATGTATTTAATAAGAAGAAAAATGTCTGCAATGCAGAAACTTTATCTCTGCCTTTAAATTGTTCTGCAGCCCAGCCTGGAAATTCCAGGGGCTTGAATATTTTATCTCATATCCAAACCCCAGCTCAGCATCTCAGGGCAGAGTGTCTTGGATTAAATGTGGGATTCAGGATCAGTCCCCCAGGGCACGGGCTACTAGAGGATGTTTAATGTGGATTTAATTTTCCAGGCCTGAAGTGCTGGGAATTCTTATTCCTGCTGCTTTTGTTCTGTAGAACTGCTCAGGGGTAACTGGGCTCCAGCTTCCTCAGCAGCAAAGGTGAGAGAGTTCTGAGGGGCCTTTTCCTTGGCAGTGTATTCCCTTAATCCAGCAGACATTTTGGGATGTACTCTGGTCTCTCGTCCAGTTAAAACTGGACATAAATAAGTGGATTCCCTTTGCTTGGTTGGAAGAGTGGTGAGATGTGGGTAAAACCAGGGGAATTCTGATTTTCCAGTTTGAAAATGATCCAACAATAGTTCAAATCTCATCCCGAACCTTTTACATCTAAAAATGATTCACTGAATTTCCTCCCCTACAGAGGACAGGCTGGGAGAGCTGTGGCTGCTCCTGGATCCCTGGAAGTGTCCAAGGCCAGGTTGGATGAGGCTTGGAGCAACCTGGGACAGTGGAAGCTGTCCCTGCCCATGGCAGGGGGTGGCACTGGATGAGCTTTAAGGTCCCTTCCCACCCAAACCATTCCATGATTCCATGAGTTTAGCCTGTAGTTGATGAGAAATCCCGACAGGCCTGAACTCCAGGGAGAAAACATTGGAATGAAATGTCTTATACATTTCCCCCAGCCTGTTGTTTCTCTAAAAGGGCTTCAAATAGAAACCCAGTTCTGCAGGAAGGGGAGTTCCTTCTCCAGCTCCTGATGCTGTTGAACCTTCTCTCTTCTCCTTCAGCCTCCTTGAGTGTCTCAAGCATTGTTATTTAAGCAGCAGACACTGAATATAGTCGATATTTCCTTCCTAGCACAGGCCCATCCCTCTGCCACGGTACAACCAGCCCATCCTACACTAACTGAGGTCACTGGTGCTGAGCTGTGTCCCTCAAACACTGGAGTCCCGAAGTTGTTACCCAGAACATACAGCTGAGTGTTTGGTTCTGGTTATTTCTTCCTCCTCTGGTGCCAGGGTGGGAGTTGTTCTTAATTCTATAACTATTGTTATGATCAAATTCCTCTTTCAAATAAGTACAGAAAATTGCCCAAGAACTTTTCAGACAAACTTCCTCACACATTCAGAACTTTTCGCAGCCATGGGGGATCAAGGGAGTTGCACAACTCAGTGGATTGTGTGGCTTCTGCCAAACCCTCCTCGTGGGTTGGTCTTGGTGTGCAGACACCGAACCAAAGCCCAGCTCCATGGTGCATCCCAAACTTGGCTTAGTTTGTCTGAAAAGTAGAGGGTTTGAAGGAAAAAAAAACCCTGTCGAGTCAACCTACTTTCAGGTTTATTTGGAATTTGTGGAGAAACCACCTTCCCTGAGGTCCTTGGCTGGCTCTGGGTGCAGGCAGTGTGTGTTACCTGTTCTGATACTGGCTATGAAAGATCCATGGAATTGCTGTGAATCTGATTGTCATTATTAATCAGAACAATTAGAGACCTTGATGCAACGAGGTGAAGAGATTAATAGTTCTGGGGTGGAATGAGATGAGCTCCTGCCAGCCCAAACCATCCTGTGAGTCTATAAAAATCCAACAGGTCTGATTTTCAGATCCTGAGCATCTCCCTGGCAGTTAATGGAGTTACATTGGCGTTAATCTGATGAAGGAGAAAGCAAATTGAATCCCTGGAATGGCAAGGATGGCTCCTCCCTCTGCCTGTCCCCGCTGCTGTTCCTTCCCCTGCAGCTGCCGGAGCCTCCACTCTGAAACCTGATGCCCTGGACGGGCTCCAGAGAGCCCAGAACACCCCCAGGCCCTGCCGGGGCTGTCGAGGAGCCTCCCTCGTTTGGAGGGAACAATGTCAACGTGGTTTCCAGCCAGAGCCTGTCCCATGCCCGGAGGAGCTGGAGCTGGTCACCAGTGAGGGGGGAGGTGGGGATGGAATCACAGGTGACTCGAGGGCACCGTGCCCGGCTTTGGAAGGAGCGTGATTAGGTTGGGATTGGGTGAGTCCAGGAGAGGATGGGGAGAGCATTGGAATGCTGCTCCCACGCCCTTCATCCCACACCTTTCAACTGCTCCCAGAGAAGCTGTGGCTGCCCCATCCCTGGAAGTGTTTGAGGCCAGCTTGGACGGGGCTTGGAGCAACCTGGGTTAGTGGAAGGTGTCCCTGCCTGTGGAATGAGATGATCTTTAAGGTCCCTCCCAACCCCAACCATCCTGTGATTCCATGATTCTGTGATCTGCTCTGATTTATCCACCTCTACTGGAAGAGGACAGAGGGACCAGTGGGAGAGGATCCCCCAGGAATGACTCCCTGCCTTCCTCCTGCAGCACCATCCAGGGAGTCACTGGAAATGTGTCAAATGGGAATGTGTATGTGATGTCCAAGGATTAGGGTGAGTTTCAGGCTGAGGTAACACCTGAAAGGACTGAAAGGAAGTTGGTGCTTATGTGATAGAAAAGGGAAAAAACGGCAAATTAGAAAACTCCTTTCCTAAGAGTTGGAATCCAATTGACACCATAAAGCACTCAAAGGAATCTTAATACAATTGGACACATCTTAAACAATTCCAGACGTTCTCAAAAAGGGGGGAAGGGAGGAAGCATGAATAACACAGGGAAAAATGCTGGATTGAAACCTAAACACAGAGTGGTCAAGACCACTACCCCCTCCCAGCCTCGGCATTCCCGGCATGGGGGGTCCCAGGACCCCCTTTGGAAGTGCCTCCCTCCCAGGAGCGAGGTGAGCTGCTCCCGTTAGGAATGAAAGAAGCACAAGCCTGGAACTCACAGTCAAAGCTGCTCCAAAGTTACCCCAAAGCCAAAACCTCGCAAACTCGCCGGGGTTTTATTTGTTTAACAGGAACAATTCGGGGAGGGGGTGGAAGTGCATTTCTTGGAGCTCAAACCAGATGTGCGACATCCCGGCCACAAAGCCTCGGCTCCTGCGCTGTTTGTTTTCCCCCCAGGAAGATAAAAGGAGCTGTGGGGAAGGTTTGGATTGGGGCTGCTCTCGGGTTTCACCCTGGCTCCGAGGGCGCTGGCAGGGGCTGCTCCACAGACCACAAACAGCTTTTTTGTTTGACGGGGCCGGGGCCGCTCCCTCGGAACACGGCCGGGATAGAGGTGGGCTGTGCCTGAGCCTCGGGCTGAGCCTCGGCTTTCCAGCGGGCTGGAAGTTTGCTTGGCTTGATTCCTTCCCTCGTATAAACCCACCATCCCAGAGGTGCTGCCCAGAACTGCCTGGCCAAGTCGTGGTTCCATTTTGCAGCAGGGAAAGGCCGGAGTCGCCTCTCCAAGCCCCGAGTGCCCCATCCCAGGGAAATCCTGCAGGATCTGCCTTCTCCTCCTATAAATCTTTCCTTGCTGCAAACAGACAGTTCCAAATCCAGGCCAAGCCTTCCCTGCTCTGTTTCACCCATGTGGTTACAGACCTGTTACCAACAGAAATCTTGGAGCAAACTCTGACTTCCCTGCTCCGTGTTTATTCCCACGTGTGCAGCCCAGTGGGCTCCTCTACACCTACAGCATCACCCTGGGAATAATTAAAATAATTAACAAGTGTAATTAACTGTTGGAGGGGAAAGGAGGGGTTTAGCACATTGTATCAGCAACAATTAAATAAATCACCCTTTTTGTCTCGCAAAGAATTGACAGACAGGAGGAACAAGGAGGTGGGAGTTGTATTCCCTGAGTTGTATTCCCTGGTGCAGCGGCACCAGGACAGTGAATAGGGGCTGGTGGCTCTTGTGTGGGGACACAAAGCAAACAAAGAGGCCCCAAATGGAATTACTGAGCAGCAGATGCAAAGCCAACATATTTCACACAATGTGTAATTAAGCCACGGAACTCACTGCACAAATGGAGCCCAAAAATCATGATGGGTTGGTAAGAAATTGGACAGATTCTTGGAAGACGACCCGGTGGGGCTGTGGGACACAAAGACTTGTCCCCAGTGCAGGGCCAGCAACCTGCTGGGGGTGGGACAGCATCTGGAGTTGCCCCCTGGCTCTGCCCTTCCCTGTCACCTCTGGCTGGAGCTGGGGGTGAAGGGACACAGGTTTGGACCCACCTTCGGTCTGAGCCCCTCTGGCCACACTCCAGGCACCTCCAAAGGAGGAAAATTCACCTGCTGTCCCCTGCACGTGGCTGCTGGTGGGGACAGACACTGTGGACACACCCTGTGCTGCCCACCTGGGCTGTGCACATCCCCTGGGCAAGTGTGTTCCCAGGAATATTCTCCACTGGAGTTGAAGGATGGGCTCCTCCTGACCCCCTCCAGCAGGAGAAGGTGCCCAGGAGGAAAAGGGCACCACATCCTTCTGCTCTTGGCAAAACTCCCTCCCTAAGAGCCACCTTGGGGCCCAGGTTTGCTGAGGGCTCCAGGCTGAAGGTCAGGTGAAGGCCAGGTGAGCTGGAGAAGGGGGTCCAGACTCCCAGCTCCCAGTGTTGCTTGATTTGAGCTTGGGAAATATTTCCAATGCCCTTTTTGACCCATCTTGGCTATAAATCCTTCCAGCTTCACTTAGTGCTGTAGCCTCTAGGTGGTGGTCATGGCTGGGGATTCCTGTGCTCTGCACATCCAGCTAGGGCAGCAGGAGCTCCTGGGAGTTTGGGGGGATCCAGATGCCTGGGGTGAGGCACTGGGACCCACAGGAGGTACAGCAGGGGCAGGGATGGCAGGAGTAGGGATGGCAGGAGTAGGGATGGCAGGAGCAGAGCCTGCAGCTCCCAGGGCATCGCTGGATGTGGCACCGTGGCACTGGAACGGCTGCTCCTCAGGGCTGGGGGATGTGGTGGCAGCAGCTCTGTCCCAGCTACCTCACAGAAACCCCCTGTGAGGCTGCACAAGGCCAGCCTGGACCACGGGGCAGCCAAGGGAAAATTTATCCATGGATTTCCACCATCGCTCAGGAGCGCGATGTCCCTGCGAGGGCCGGAACGCTCTGGAGTGCCGGGTGCTCCTCCTGCCTGCCCTGCAGCCTCTTCTGCACAGGAATTCAGGGGCTGTGTGTCCCTACCCTGCAGTCCCACCATCAGGGACCAGAGGGTGAGTTCTGGGCAGCCAGCCCGCTCTCCCTCGGGATGCAGCACTAAAATCACTTTATGACTTGATTTGGTGCCTCACCCGGGTTTTGACCCCGGAGAAGTGTCCACATGCTGTGTGATGACTTGGGAGGGATGTGCTCAGTCCCAGGGGTCATTCCCAGCCCTGTCCCCAACGTCCCTCTGTGACTTGCCAGGTGTGGCACTGTACTCTGTGGCTGGAACCATCCCCTCCCCAGCAAAGTTCCCCGGCCTCACATCCAGGGACATCCTTGGGAGAGCAATGATGTGCCCATTGGTGCAGCAGGAATTGGTGATATTTGGCAACAGTTGGTGCATAGTTTGTATATTTATGTTTATACATATCATAGAATATCACTAAATCCCAGAAAGGTCTGGGTGGGAAGGGACCTCAAAGCCCATCCAGTCCCATTCCATGCCATGGGCAGGGACACCTTCCACCAGCCCAGGTTGCTCCAAGCCCCATCCAACCTGGCCTTGGACACTTCCAGGGATGGAGCAGCCACAGCTTCTCTGGGCAACAATATCACATTACATATAATATTAAATATAAACATACATAGATCTGTAAGGTGTGGTTACAGGTCCCCTTTTTAGATCAGGAGTGACTCTGTGGTGGATGCTGAAGCCGGGGTTGATATTCCAGCATCAGGGCTGTGCACTCCACAAGAATGTGCCCCCAGATGCCCTGTGCCAGGCCCCCTTTCCCTCAGCAGGGACAAACCCAGCAGTTTTGGTTATCCCCTGGTTGGAGTCCTGACTCCCAGAGCTGCGTGACAAAACCACCGGCTCCAGCCCATTTTGGCGACCACTTGCTCCAGGAACCTCAGGAGTTTCATCAAAAGCCTGGATGGATTTCGGGTCTGGGGTTTTATTCATTCCAGCATTGGCTGACAAAGCCCATTACATCATCCATTTGGAAGAGAAATTCTCTGCAGCTGCCTGTGTGGCGCGGGG
>NW_016690182.1:11970807-12114233 GCF_001604755.1 Lepidothrix coronata
ATTATTATTATTATTATTATTAGGTTTATTATTATTATTATTATTATTATTATTATTATTTCCTTTCCAAAGACCAAAGTGTGTAGGGGGGGGGGGGAAATAGTTCCCCCGGTGCATCCAGAGTGCCCAGCCAGGCGTGAAAGCAGAGCCAGTGTCATGGCAATGGCAGATGGCACAGGGAGGGAGGGGAGGGAGGGCTCCGGCCCCGACCCCGCCGGACCGCGCTCCTAATTAGCTCTGGAGTAGGGACTAATTAACCCCGAGGTAAGGCAGTGATTCCTTTTCCTGGGCGGGCGCAGGGATGGGGCAGGAGCGGGTGGATGGAGCCGGAGCTGCTGTTGGAGTTGTCCTCACATCCACGCTGGGAATCATTTCCATCTCGGCTCGTCCCTCTCGCGCTCCGGGAGCAGAACCGCAGCTATTCCTTGTTCTCCACATGCATAAAACGTGGGATTGCAGGGAAACACCGATGGGAAGGGGAGAGGCAGTGTCTGGATGCTGTGCCGGCGACGTTAAGACGTGACATTCCCAATTATCAGCATTATCTGGCACCCAAATATTCCATGCTCCCACCTGAACCCTCCCAGTGCCGGAGCCAAACCTTCTCTTCCCTCCTCCTCAGCTTTGGGAGTTGTTTTGAAGCATTTTTTTGTGCTCCATAACCTCATTCCTTTTAATCCACTTTCTCTGATTTCCTATGAAAAAGCAGCTGGAAGGACATTATTTTTGTTGCTGGCAAACTGGGTGCAAAGCTCTCAGAGAGTGGGATACACAGAGGGGAAATTATAATATAATATGATATAATATAATAATCGTACATAATTGCATATTATAAATTATATAATAATTAGTCTATTATATAAAATAATAGCATAATTATTACAGAAATACAGTCATTTTTGCACTGCAAGAACTACAAGTGCAGAGTTGCTCACACAGCCACGTGTGCCGGCGATTCCTGCTGGGATGTGCTGGGCTTTCCACGGCTTCTTTGAACTTTGCCAAAAAAATAGGAAAATCCCATGGCTCTCCAGAGCCTTTGGCACTTCGTTTCCCATTTCCAGGCAGATGCTGTGTCTGGCCCCAGCACACACCCCCTGACAGGACAACCTCTCTTTGCTGCCAGGGTTTGATCCCTGAGGAGCTGCCGGCGCTGCTTCAGCTCAGCACCACGGCACTTCCCATCCCACTTCCCTGACATAGAGATGGTCAGAGTTACTCACTCCAGTCTAAAAGAGCATTCAGGATTATGAGTAAACTTGGGAACATGTCACCAGCAGCGCTGTGACTGAGCCATCATGGTCCCAACTCTGCTGGGATGCTCGTGGGATGAAAAGAGCACTTGGCATTCCCAGAGAAACATCTAAATTTCCACCTGTTGTTCTTATTTAATGCAGAAACAATGGGAAAACAAACCTGGCAGGAAGGAACAAACATGGAAATGGTGTTTGGGATTGTTGGAAATAAATGGACTATGTCCATGAAAAATATTAGCAATAATTAGTCCCTGCTCATTGCCCTGAGCTGCAGATCTGGATACTCTGGATCCCACATCCATCAGAAGAACTTTTGATTATCAGCAGCTCTAGAGTTTTCCTGCCCCACAGCAAACACATTTTACCTTGTTCAGGAGGTTTGGTCATGTTCAGTTTCATTTCTTGCTGAGAGAAATTAAAATATTTTTTAATACCTGCATCAGCCTCTGGTGATAGGGAAGGAATTCAGGAAGAAAAAAAAAAAAAAAAAAAATAACAAAAATATAAAAAAATATATAAAAATATATATATAAAAACTAGGAGCTTCCTCTCCCTGCTCCCCAAGCACGTGAGGCTGCTCCCAAGGCACATTTTATTGGAAGGTGAGTTATTTTGTTGCCATAGTGACATCACTCAGGTTTCCAACCGCTGCTGGCTTGGTTTTCTCCCAGGCAACACAAGCAGTCATATCCCAAGGTCCTTCCCGGACAGCAGCTCCCCAGGGTGCTGCAGGATCCCTTGGAATTCCAGGTCCAACCTGCAGGATGAGGCGTCACTGCTCCCTGCCAAGGCACGACGGGGGGACACGGGATCCTGGGGAGTCACAGGGGAGAGCCAACCACAGGGATATTCCTCTGCTCATCCCTTATCCTTCCTCCCCACCCCTTGCAATGAGCTGGGAGAAGGTCAAAGACAATCTGATAACTTTATTAATTAGCACTGATTAACAACACTCAGCTGGCTGTGGTGCCGTCCATCCTACCCCAGGCTCCGACACGGGCAAGGATAAACTCGGGGTGCTTGCCCCAAAAATCTCTGTAAATCCTATTTGTTGCTGCACAGGTGTCCCAGGAATTTATTTTATTCCCAAGAGAACTGCACCAAAGTAAAGATTTTAATCACGAAGGTTTGATGTGGTGTTAATAAAGATGCAAAGAAAAGGGATTCCCTTGTAAGGAAATATTCCTGGGGTCACTTGGGAGAAATGGGCTCTGTAAGTGTAGTGGAAATTAATATTTAATTTTACATATTTATATATCAAATATTTCAATAATTGTATGATCATGATGCTAATTTTTTTTTAATGGGAAATGCCTTTCTGGGGCTATAATTCCTTTAATTAAAGCAAGCAGAGTGTGCCTCATTAGCCTAAAACCTATTTCATGGGTTCCAGCCCCTATATGTGACCGAGAGCCCTGCGAGGCCAAAAAGAGCTCAGAAAAAAAAAAGCAGTTTTAAAGGTTTTTATTGTTTTTAATTTTAAATCGACCATTCCCAGATTATCAAATCACGGCTCTGTGCCTGTAGCAGTCCTGAGCTCCATGTAAGCCTTCCCAGGATTGCTGCATCTGGCTAAATCCAGCCCAGATTAGAGCAAAGCTTTCATTGCACAAACTCTCCCTGAAAGCAGCAGGATGCTCCTGCTGCTGGGAAAGGGACGGAGATGGGAATAAGGAATGCCAGAGACAGGCACCACGATCCAGAGGCACGGAGAAACGCCCTGTGCCGTGTGCATTTCTCCTTCCAGAGGGAATTCGGGAAGAAGAGCCATTCTCAGAGCATTCCAGGGTGTCTCTGGGATTATCCCCTCCAGCTCCCTGCTGGAATCCCTCCGGAACACAGCCCGATCCAACAGCAGTCCAGAGCACAGCAACAGCCTCCACCACGAGGTTCTTGGCCCTCAGAGGTTTGAGCCAAGCCCACTGTGCTGTTTTCACACCCTTTTTTGTATTTATTTCCGAACGTCTCTGTCTGGGGGAAGGGTGGAAGGGGCTCCCAATTTAATTCCATAATCCCCCTAAGCCTTGCTTAATGCACTGGCTCTGCATGGCCTCTGGGAATTTCCCAGTGGCATTTTGGGTGGCTGCAGCTCTGCACTGGAAAACGGCCCATCCTTTATTTTGCAGTTATTTGAGGGAAACGGTTCCCAGGGCGGGCACTCGAATCCGTATTGCCAAAGGAAACAAAACTCTGTCACCCAGATGGGGCTGGAGCTCGGCGCTGCCACGCGGATTCCTGGATGAGGGAGCTCAGTGTCTGGCTGTAAACGGCCAAAATAATGCTAAACAGGAGCAGGAGAGTTTTGCTGTTGGGGAAAAATGTCATTTTTTGGCTGAGGGGGTGGGTGGGGCTGAGGGAACAAAGTGGAGTCCCCAGCTCGGGGACACCCGGATCCCCCCGGGGTGGATCCCCCCAAACGTGGGCACGGCTCACCCCGACCGCCCCCGGGGTGGGAGGGATGGAAGTGCTGCAGGAGGGAAGTTCCAGCAAGAGTTTTTGTCCCTGCTTCCTTCTCCTGACAGCAAGGGAGTGCTGCAGCCTGGCTTGCTTTCCACATGCTCCAGAAAGACAAAACGAGTGTTTAATGAGTATCAAAGCACCTCACGAGCCTCCGCTCTCCTTAAATTCCTCGCCTGGTGCTCAGCTCCCAGGATTTCTCCAGTGTCGGCTGGAACCTGATGCATTCAGCCAGCACTGAATAAAAACCTGTGCCAAGAGGTCAGCATTGCTCCCGATGGGATTTTTCCAGGCCCCATTTCAGGGTGCACTGTCTCCCATGGAAATGTTCCTCAGTCATTCCAGAAGCATCTCAGGAATCAGCAAGGACAAAAAATCCAAATACAAGGGAATGGGGGGCTGGAATAGTCCACAGGCTGCAGCAAAGTCAGGATGGGAAGGAGGGTTTAGAGGAAAGTTCAAGGTCTGAAAGGTGTTACCTGTAACAAATTCAGTCACCAAAGAGGAGGAAGGAGCAAAGAAAGGGAAATATTTGGAGAGACTCAGATCTACTGATGGCCACAGGAACAGGGGAGGGAAAAGTGTCCAGAGAGACAGCAGGAAACACATGGAGAGAAGAGAATCCTCAACAGGAAAAGGTAGGACCTTTAAGACTCCAAGGATAATGTGGAGAATACCAAGAGATGCCTTTTTCCACCCCTACAGTCTGTGCAATTGCATTCCACACTTATTATAAGCCAGGGATAACAACTAAACACCTCAGGGAAATAAGGACCAAGGACACAATTCTGATTTTATGGCACCCATGAGCTTCATCTCCCACCTATGGCCTCAGAGGTCCTATCAGAAACTAAACCCACAGAACTTGGGGACTCCCCAAACTCTAAATGAAAGCTCTTTTATTGGTGTAAAAGAAATGAAAGGGAAAAAGCCAACAAGGCAAGAACTTGCAGGTGTTGGAAACCACTTCACCAGAGGTTCAATTAAATTAGTCCTTCTATCAAAAAAAGCTTTAAAGGGGCCTTCCAAGAGTTCAAATCCTCTCCAAATGGAGAGGACAGAAAACATATTCTAGCAGGTTATGCCTCAAACCCCAGCAATTTATGGCCAAAAATAAAAAAGAGATTCTGAAATCTGAACTCAGGATATTGGGGGAAAGACTTTTCCCAGCGATACAAAGCTGGAAGGCCACAGGGGAATGTATATGTCCAGTAAATGATGGAAGTGCAAGAACTAAATGAAAAACCGGAGTCTCTTTTCCACAGAGGAATTTATGGAGGCTTCCATGTTAAAGCCTTTCTTAATGAAGGCTAAGAGGGAGAAATCACCTTAAACTCGAATCACCAGAAGTGGCTTTCAACGGAATAAATGAAAATAATGGGAAGAAAATTCCTGTATGGGACAGCACTTTGAGAAATGTTCCAAAATCCCATCCTGGGATTCCATGATTCGTGCCTTAGAAGGATCATCATAAACTCACATTCCTTTTGGGAAAACTTAGCACAGCTTTCTAATCTATCACCTCATGCAGTAATTGATATTTAGTTTTATGAGACTGCATTTAAAGAGTATTAATGAGCTTATTTACAATGTCTGCATGTTAGGGATATTAATAAATACAATAAATACATCAAACTGGTTTAAAACTTTTTATTTCAATAAAAGCAGCATTTTTAACTAACCCTGGTGTGCCCCTTCCCAATATTTCTCATGTTTTTGTAAAATGAAAAATATAATTAAAACATAAAAATCCTCAAAACTTAAGGAAGAAAGGGTATGGGATACACAGGGATGTAATTTTACTAAAATTATATACTTGGCTGGGGGAGTTCCAGTAAAATTTGCACGTTCAGAGAGAGTGCTCACACTTCCAGAAGAAGTCAAAGATGCAGGGTTTGGCTCTAAAACTGACAAAAATCACAAACCAAACATGAAAGGCTTATTTTAAAATATTTACCATGAGTTGAAGTTGCTGAGTCAGCCCAGCAGGAGATACCAGCTGGTATTTTTGGGACCAGACCCCTGTGGAGGAGCCCCCCGACCTGGCAGCTGCCACGGGCACCTCAGGAGAAGCTGGAAAAGGCTGGGAGCAGGGAGCTTGATCCCAGCCAGGGGATCCTGGGGATATGGGTTAGAATCCCTTAGACAGGGATGTGCTGACTGCAATAGTAATACCAACAAGAACAAAACATACTTTATCACTTACAACCAGCAAAGTAATTTTCCTGCTGTAAAACCTGGGGGGTTCCAGGCACTTTGGAGGGACAAAATTGGAATTCTGAGATGCCGAGGATGGACCCGACACTGACTTTATTCCCCTGGTCTCCCCTGGCAGAGCCCTGAGCACACAGGGACACAGAGCCACCCCTTTCCCTGGGCGTTCTATCCGTAACTGAAATTGTGCATTTCTGTGTAAAGCAGAGACAAGGAGAACGTGTAAATAACAGTCAGAAGTTGAATTTCTTTGCAAAGCAGGCAGGTTAACCCCCCCGGCTGCAGCAGGGCTGTGCAGAGCATCCAGCTGCTCCCAGCTCGCACTAATGGCTGCCATAAGGAACAGGAGATACGGATCCGTCCCCGGAGCACGGGAGGACACCGCTGCAGGCGCGTGGAATTTAACCTCTGGTGAGTGGATTTTAGGATTCTCAAAAGGAAGAAACATCATATTTACAGCGTGCAGAACAAGTAATTTATCAAGGAGATGAACTATTACGTGACAGAATTCCGAAACAAAGGCGAGCGGCGTCCTGGCTGTTCCTCCATCGCCTTTCCTACAGGATAATGTTACACCCAACTCTTGGATATCGGGCACCATCTAGAGGAATGATTGGAATGATGCGGCAGGGAAATGAAATACTAAATTATTAAAACCAGCAGAAAACCTAGAGCACATCTCGTATAATATCTAACAGCTATTTAGTTATTATTTACAGCTCTCACTGAGGGAGAAAACCCCCAGGAAGAAGCAGGAGTTGGGATCTTTGTCCTGCAAAACAGGATGTGGGTTTGCACACAGGAGCCCTGCACTCCAGCAACTGTAATTAGTGCTAATTATTTTGCACCTCATATATTTATTAGAATAAATAACTATGATACCAAAATCTGAGTTTGCTGTATTTAGAGATCTTAAAGCAATGACTTCTCAATGTCCCTATTTGCTCACAATTGTGCAGCACAAGGCACCAACTCCTAAATTCCTTCTAAACACCTCTTGGGTTTTTTTTATCAGCTAAACAAAACTTTGGATTTAATTTAATTAAATTAAATTTAGCTCCATATGAAAAGCCCAAGATGAGCAGGATAGAAATCCTTGTGGGTCCCTTCCAACTCAGGATATTCTATAAAATGTCCATGGAAAATATTAAAAAAAAGAAAAAAGCTGAAAATGCTTAATTCGTTCCAGTGTTTAAATGCAGCTGGATTCAGATATGTGCATCCCCAGCTACATTTATTGGAAAGGTACAATCCAGGTACAACCCACCACACCTGCACAATTCCACTCTAAACTTTGGGGTTTTTTTATTTGTAAATGTACATTTCTGGCTGTGACAAACCACAATCATGTTTCCACTGTTAAAGCAGAGGTCAGGATTTGACTCATCAGGACACTAAACCATAAATAAAATATGAGAGAGACACCTTTACCTGGTGTTCCAAGCTGACCTTGGGGAAGTTCATTTAATTTCATAATCAAATTTAACAGAGGATTGTGTTTCCTCTCAGCTACAACTCGGAGTAAACCTTTCTACAACACCAGACGGGGTGAAGTGATGGGTATTTGAGTGTTACTTCCTACTCCTAAAATCCCTTAAAAACTTCAATTTCTATTTATTTAAAGAACAGTATGGAAGGAAACTGTTCCAATCCTTAAAGCATTTCTGCTCCTGAATCCTTCTCTGGCTCATTAGTCCCTTCTCCCTCCTCTCTGCCACGGCTGCTGTTGGCATTTACATAACAGAGCTCTGCTCCCAGGAAAGATGAATCAGCACATCCATAAAATCCTGCCTTCACTCCGAGATTTACTATCACCCCCAGCATGCTGCTGCTTGGATGCAGAGGATCCGGAAAGAGATGAGTCACGGAGATGCAAGATCCGCGTGTGCCGGGGAAATGGAGCTCCTGGGGAATGACAGGACGGGCATTACTCAGCAGACAGGACTCCTGCAGGGGAAAACCCGGGACAGGTGGGAAGAGGTATCGACCACAGAGCTTGTAGCACGCTTAGGGAGTAATAAAGCAACTGGGAGAATGGCAAGGGGAGGAAGCTGAGCTGCCAGAGAGCCGGGAACGTTGGGAAGAGGCTCGGGAGTGACTGCAGAGCAGCACAGCACAGGCACGGCCGTGCCAGCAGGGCCGAGGGAAGTTCCACAAGGGCTGTTTGGGAACGAGGGCTGCTGGTTGTGCCTGCCCCCCGTGCAGGTACTTGCACCCCTGTGCTCTGCAGCACATACAGGACACACCTGGGACATTCCTAATGCTCTCCTTTCCTCCCGATCCATGAATCCATCTGAGCCGCGATGAGGAGCAACGCGGAGCACGGCTGTGGATTTACAGGCATTAAGCAAAGAGCACGTGGCCAGGCTTCCAGCTGGAATGCTGCGGGAAGGACATAAGCAAAGCACGGATGAGCTTATGCTGGGAGCATTTTCTATCCCGGGCTTTTGAGAGCCCATTTTAGTTACTGCTTAAAATCCCCATCAGCCCCTGCTGGGCCCCAATGGAACAATCCTGCCTGGCGGTGCTGCAGCTTCACCTGTGCCACCCCCACGCTCACATAAAAGCAAATCATGAGTGGAGAGACTCAGTAAGGCACCAAAAGGTGCCAAGGAAACATGCCACATTCCTAAAGAAATGCCACATTCCTAAGTAAATACAGAATCATAAAATCATAGAATGGTTTGGGTTGGAAGGACCTTAAAGCTCATCCAGTCCCACCCCTGCCATGGGCAGGGACACCTTCCACTAGCCCAGGTTGCTCCAAGCCCTGTCCAACCTGGCCTTGGACACTTCCAGGGATTCAGGGGCAGCCACAGCTTCTCTGGGCAACCTGTGCCAGGGCCTCCCCACCCTCACAGGGGAGAATTCCTTCCCAATATCCCATCTAACCCTGCCCTCTGGCGGTGGGAATCCATTCCCCCTTCTCTGTCACTCCAGGATGTTGTAAATATTCCCTCTCCACCTTTCCTGTAGGCTCCCTTCAGGTACTGGAAGGCCACAATTATGTCTCTCCGGAGCCTTCCCTTCCCCAGGCTGAACAATCCCAAATCTCCCAGCCTTTCCTCAGAGCAGAGGTGCTCCAGCCCTCCGATCATCTTGGTGTCTCCTCTGGACACCTTGTCCTTCCTGCACTGGAAAACAAGGACCCCAGAGCTGGAGGCAGCACTGCAGGTGGGGTCTCACCTGAGCAGGGATATATTAGGGAATGTCAGCACCAGAATGCACCAGGACACGGTGCTGTGCAGTATTTGTGGGGCTTTTTTTTCCCCTGACGTGGAATTTTATTCAGCTCAGGAAAATGGATTCATACCTCTAGGACACATTATAAAACATCATCCCTGTTTTTTCCTGTGCCTTCCTATCATGCATAAAAAGATGAGCTTGCAGTTCTGGGCTCTGAAGGCAGGTGGGAGAAGCATTACCTCCCCAGAGTGGCATCAGTGTGTGCTTTTCTTGGCTGGCATTTATTCTGGGAGCTGCAGTTTCACACTGTCTCTCTCCCAGGAAGCTCCGTGCTGCAGCCCCAGAGGCTCCAGGGTCCTGCTCGGAAGGTGGGAAAGCTGTTACTACTGGGAAGCCACTGGAACTTGCAGTTGGTGAGGGGGCACCTCGTGTCTGCTACTGATGAGCTGAGCGATGAACGTGCCCTGAGAAACTCCAAGAGTAATTTTTTGGAGCCTGTAAGAAAGGTGGAAAGAGAGTTTTTACAAGGCTCTGGAGCAGCAGGATGAGGGGGAATGGCTTTAAGCTGAAGGAGGGTAAATTTAGATGGGATATTGTGAAGGAATTCTTCCCTGTGAGGGTGGGGAGGCCCCGGCACAGGTTGCCCAGAGAAGCTGTGGCTGCCCCTGAATCCCTGGAAGTGTCCAAGGCCAGGTTGGACAGGCCTTGGAGTAACCTGGGCTAGTGGAAAGTGTCCCTGCCCATGGCAGGGGGGGGCTGTTTAATCTTTAAGGTCCCTTCCAACCCAAACCATTCTATGATTTTATGAACTGTCACTGGCAGCTCAAGAACTCTGGAGGATGAAGAAGAAATGGGATCTACACACCACCCAGTTATTCCAAGCTCCTGGCACAAAACAATTTCCCCAGTGGATGAAGAGCAGGTGAGTGCAGGTGAATGATGTGGAGCAGCTCAATGTCAAATTCCCAAATCCTTCTCCAGAGACTGGATGGGTGCCTGGAAGCATCCGAGGAGCTGCCAACAGGAAGGACTGCACAGCAGGGAACTCTGAGCCAGCGCTTCACAGCAGGCCCAGTCCTGAGCAGCTGCTCTAAATATAAGCTCAAACTGGATTTATTCCTAATGTTTCCACAGCATCGATCTGCAGTGATTCAGCTCCTGGTATTCCAGGCATGAGGATGGTTGTCATTTGTTATCCCCTATGATGACAGTGGTTTTTAGACTGCCAAGGCTCTGGAGTCCCAACACCAAATGTCAGGTACTTGTGGTGACAAAACACAACTTTACACTGAGGAATGCTGTCAATGCACTTCATCTTTTAGCAACTTATTGCTGAAGTGACACAGAATTCTTGAGCTCTGACAGGACACTTCCCATAGAAAAATATTTATTTCCATTAAAACTCTCTACAGTGACACCAAACCCTTTGTTCCTTGGGGAGCAGGGGTGCCATATCCATCTTATTTTCATTTCCTGGTCACTGGGAGCAAACACTTTTAATCTGGCTACTAAGGCCACCCAAACCTGAGACCTTTCCTCACATCCAGGCCTTGTTTACCAGGAGCCAGTGAGGGCTGTCACCTCCCTCCCGTGCAGTGTCCCCCCTCCAGAACACATCGACGGGCTCTGTGCCCCTACCCATGACAGGATGTATCAGATTCCTGGATCCCTGCGTTCTCGTTTAAATAAAACTGCTCGTTTTCGGGACCACGGTGGGGCTCCATTTCTCAGGCGATGGTGGGCAGGAGGAGGTCACACTGAGGCCCTGGAAATCTGAGGTGGGAAGCAGCAGGGCCGGGAAGGCCGGGAGGGCTGGAAGCACAGGGGCTGTGAGATCTGAGGCCGGGAGGGCTGGAGCCAGGAGGGCCGAGACAGGGAGGGCTAGAAGGGCCCTGAGGGCCGGTGCCGAGAGCCCTGAGGCGGTAAGGCCCTGAAGGCCGGAGCCGTGAGGGCTTGAGCCATGAGGGCTGGAAGGGCTGGAGCCGTGACGGCCGGGACCGGGAGCCCCGAGGCCGGGAGGACCAGGGCCGGGAGCGCTGAGGCCCTGAAGGCCGCGAGGGCCGAGTCCGCGAGCGTTCCCCTCATAACGGCGGCTGTGCCCCCCTCGGGCACACCCCAGCTCAGCGCTCCCGCCGTGCCGGCGCTCAGAGCCCCCGCGCCCACCCTGGGCGCAGGACCGGGCACTTCCACTCCGTCTTCTTCTTCTTCTTCGTCTTTTTCTTCCTCCTCCTCCTCCTCCGGGGCCGGAAGCGACGCCCGCCCCGTGCCGGCGCCGCCCTTCCTGCCCGCCCGTCCCGCCCGGCGGAGCCGCGCGCGCCCCCCGTCGGCGGGCGGGGGCGGTGCGGGCGGTGCCGGCGGCGCTCGGTGCGCGGAGGGAGCCGCGATGAGCCCGGGCGGGACCCGCGCCCGCACCCGCACCGGGACCCGCGCCCCGCGCCCGCCCCGCCGCGCCGGCATGCGGCCGCGCCCGCTCTAGGAGCGCCGTGCCCCGGGCCGCCATCCGCCACCTCCCCTCCCCCCCTCCCGAGGAGGATGGCGGCGGCGGCCGCCCCGACCCAGCTGGAAGCCGGTGGGTATCGCTGGCGGCGGGGGCTGCGCTCCGCGTCCGTCCCCCCCCGCAACCTCCGCCACCCCCCGCTCTAACCGTGTCTAACGCCCTCTCCCCCGCCCCTCCGCAGAGCTCTACTACCTGATCGCGCGGTTCCTGCAGTCCGGACCCTGCAAGAAATCCGCCCAGGTGAGCGGAGCCGGCCGGGCCGGGCGGGTGGCCACGGGACGGGACGGGGCGGCGGAGCCGCTGCGCTGCGGGCGCCCGGCTCACGTCCTTTGTGTGTGTGTGTCTGTGTGTCCGTCTGTCCCCAGGTGCTGGTGGAGGAGCTGGAGGAGCACCAGGTGAGGCGCCGGCCCCGGCGGGACGGGGGAAGCCCTCGGGACGGGGGGGTCGGGGTTGCCCTGCCCCGTCTAACCCAGCCCATCTCCGCCCGGGACACCCGGCGGGGAGCGCGGGGGCCCCGCGGCGGGGCCGGGGCAGGGCCAGGGGGCTCCTGCCCGGGGGGGGTCCTCCCGGGGGGGAGCGGACGGGCCCCGGCGGGGGCTCCCCCGGGAGGGGTCGCTGGGGTCTGACGGCCGCCCCCGGCCCCGTGTCCCTCCCGCAGCTGATCCCGCGGCGCCTGGACTGGCAGGGCAAGGAGCACCGCCGGAGCTTCGAGGACCTGGTGAGACAACTTTCACTCCCGACTTTCCCGGCAACTTCCCCCCCCCCCCCCCCCCCCCCCCCCCCCCCCCCCCCCCCCCCCCCCCCCCCCCCCCCCCCCCCCCCCCCTCCCCCCCTCCCCGCGTATGTGTGTGCGTGTGTGTGTGTGTGCGTGTCCCCCACGGCGCTGCGGACTGCGCCCCGCCGAGGCCGCGGCGGGCCGGGAGTGCGGAGCGGAGCGCAGGGGAGGCCGTGTGGGCTCCGCGGGGCCGGGGGTACCCGGTGAGACCTCCCCGTTCCGCCCGCAGCGCCCCCGGCCCGGCTCCATTGTGGGGCCGGGGGTTATCCGAGGGCACGCTCCGGGGCCCGCCGCAGCCAATGGCGCCGCGCCTTACAGCGCGCGGAGCGCTGCCCCGCGATGTGAGGCGGCGGCTGATTGGCTGCGGCGGCGCCGCGGCGGGGCGGGGGGCGCGGGGCGCGGGTCCCCCCGGAGCCCCCGCACCCGCGGCCGGGGCCGCGCCGGGCCCGCGGGGCTGCCCCGCACCGCGCTGGGCTCCGCCCGGGCCCCGCAGCCCCGCGGGGGGACGTGCCGGACGTGCCGCCGGGCTGGGTCAGGGATTCCCGGCCTGCGGCGGCCTGCGCGAAAGCCGCCGCTCAGCGCGGCGGTCGGGCCTGCTGTGAGGCGGGGAAGGGGGGGGGTCGGGGACGGGGGTGTTGTGCCTGGTTAATGCCGGTGAAATAAACGGAGCGGCGGGTTTTGCTGAGATATAAACGTATGGATGTGTGTCATTGAGGAAGGTCAGGCCCCTCGGCAGGGCCGGGGGCGGCCCGTGTCCCTGCGCCCCTCCCGGGGTGTGTCACTGTGGAAGTGACAAACCCGAATCCTTCCAGTGCGTTTCCAAAGGGTCCGAACGGCCTTGGTGTCGTTTCTGGGAGCTTTGGGTGATGCCGTGCGGCGCTTTGCAGTTGGAATGCTGTGAACTTCCCGGTAGCTCTTACAGCACTGGTACCTGTGATCAGCACCGTCACCTCACCGGGAAGGAATGGGAAACACGGCCCGGCCTCTCCCACGGAGCAGTGGGGGTGTGGGATTTGCTCGTGGCTGTTGCTCAAACCCCTCTGTACCTTGCTCAAGACGTGGTTTCCCACTTTAGCAACGTTGTAGGAGCTCAGGTGCAGACAGGAGAGCTCCTCGTGTCCACATTTGGACCCACTGCCTTTCCCTTTCCAAGGCATGTTCAGAATTCCAGGGAAGTTGTGCTTCATCGCACCTCTGGTGGATAATTCTGGGACTGTAAATTGAGTGAGCAGACGTAAGTGCTGCATTCAATAAATTCTGATTCTCTCTTCCCAGAGAATCTGAAATCTAGCTATGGGCTGTCTCAGGTTTAGCTTGTGACTGCACCCAGGATCCAAGAGGAATATTGGCAGTGCCAGTGTAAAGTCTGGTGTCAGACATACTGGTCTTTTAACATATACATTTTTTTCCTTTCATTCATAGATAGAAAAGCTTTAAAACCTTAACACTTTTTTTTTTGTGTGTATATTACATCTTGAAACCATGTACTTTTCTTTAAAACTTCAGAAATGGGAGACAAACCATTTTGGAGTGAGTTTTGGAGTTCATGGAAAATTGCTTTTTTCTGTTTAAAATTATCAATATTAAGTCCTAAGATTTTTTTCCTCTGTCTTAAACTAATCAACACTAACCAATCCTTTTGGTTTGCCTTTTTCTCTGATATTATTTAACTGTTTCTCATGATTTACAGGAAGGAATGGGATTATAAATGAATCATTACAGTGAGACAGGCTGATGCCAGGTGGGATGAGCTGAGCTTCTCTCTGTTAATCCTCAGAGAGCTGAGGATATTGAAGGAAGGCTTTTCCCCCTCTCTGTGCTTAGGGTCTGATGTGTTTGGAATTTGGACCTTTGGCTGCATATGATTGTTTTATTAACCCAAACTCCTCGACTTCAGGGCTGACTGGATGTCTGAATGTTCAGGACAGAGCCAGGGTTGTGAAGGACACAGATCTCTCCGACCTTCATTTTAATTATCTCAGGCGCGTAATGAACCAAAATTAAATTTTAGTTACCCGCAATTGGTGCCAAAGGTTTTTTTTTCTACCTATTTCTCCTTTTTGAACCTTAAAGACAGAAAACCAAAATTATTTACAATCTCAGCTGGGTGTTGCAACTCCTCTGGTCAGGCAGGCCTGAGGTAATTGAAGTGATGAGAGTTGACAACCCGGACAAGTCTGATTTGTTTGTTTGTTTGCTCAGTATTATTACAGAGTATTTCTGGTTCTGCTGTTTCAGCTTTGTTTTGCATTCTCAGTGTGGCTGTTCAGGTCAGCAGTGGTGTTTTTCAGAAAATATGCCAATCGTGGCCACTGAGTGTGTTGTTATTGCTTCTGGGTTTTTGGAAATGATAAGGATGTAACAACCCAGTGCCTACTGGGTGGTTTTTATCTAAGGAACGTTTACTCCCACTTCACTCGAGTTTTTAGTCAGGATCTGAAAACTCTTTCTGAGATTTCTTTGTTTCTTTTTTCTTTAAAGTTAATATTTTACTGCAAATGACAGGTGCCACAAGACAGAAGAGTAATTTAAGACACACTAATAAGAATTGTACTTAGTGAGCGAAACCACACAGAGGATACAAGTTCACATGCATTTGTGTTCACTTTGTCTTTCCTGCTTATTTGCACATTGGAGCACTTTCTGTGTGCCACATGTGGCTACCTGTCTAGGTAATCACAGAATATCCTGAGCTGGAAGGGACTCCCAAGGATCATCCAGCCCAACTCCTGGCCCTGCACAGACACCTCAACAATCTCCCCCTGTCCTTGAGAGCGTTGTCCAAACCCTCCTGGAGCTCTGGCAGCCTTGGGGCGGAGACCACTGCCCTGGGGAGCCTGTTCAGTGCCCAACCACCCTCTGGGGGAAGGACCTTTTCCTGAGATCCACCCTAAACCTCCCCTGACTCAGCTCCAGCCACTCCCTCGAGTCCTGTCACTGTCACACAGAGCAGAGATCGGAGCTGTCCTTCGGGAGGAGCTGCAGAGCCCCATGAGTCTCCCCTCAGTCTCCTCCAGCTGAATCGTCCAGGGGTGCTCCAGAGTGGTTTTACTCTGTTTTTGGCTGCTGGTGGTCTTGAGACATGAGATGTGTTTGTAAAGGGCAGGGTCACAGAATCGTAGAACCCCAGACTGGTTTGGGTTGGAAGGCACCTTAAGGCCCATCTCGGTTCACCCTTGGCATGGGCAGAGGCACCTTCCACCAGACCAGGTTGCTCCAGCCCCATCCAGCCTGGCCTGAAGCGTGTCCAACTTGCAGGTAATTAGTGCTGTGATTTTAAATGAGCAGCAGCCCTCGATGAGGACTCAGCTGCTGTACAGATGAGTCAGGCTGAACGACTCCGATTATCAGTGCAGTCTCCAGTGACCTGCTGTTCCACATTATCTTTGTTTATTCCTGATAAAGGTGACTGGCTCTGCTCTGCTTTTAAGAACTTTCTGATGGGCTGTGTCTTCTGGCTCAGCCTGTTTTGGTCTTTGTGCTGAAATATGTGTAATTTCAGGCAAAACAGAAAATCAGCTGTTGTTGGACAGTGGGGAATTTGCATCCATGAACGGCTGTGCTGGTATGGAACAGCTTATGGGATTTGGCTCTGAGTTGCTGCCTTGCCCATCTGCATTGATTTAAAACTAGCCCTGAGTCTGAGGTGCTTGTATTTATAGATCCTGCCAATCCCAGCATTAGCAGAGAAGAGATGTTACAGTTTTGTCACCTCAGGAATATGTCGTGTGGTAACGTGGTCGTTCCAACCTGTTCTCTCTGGGGAACCAAGTGGGTAAAGGCTTTTTAAATCCACGTCAATTTGCATATTGTTGGCATCATGTGCAGGTCCAGTGTCTGAGATTCCTTCTGCTGAGATTCCCTCTTTGAGGTCGTAATTTCCTGCTTGCTCAGCTGCCCTGGGTCTCTCGGCCTCCTCCTCTGCTTTTTGATACAGTTGTCAATTGATTCTTAATTGATGGTTATTTTCCAAATGAGAAAAGTGTTGTAGGACTACCTGGAGGATAGAAATGTGTTGCTGAGGCCCAGCTGGGCCTGCCCACGAGGGATGGGGCGGAGGAGCCTCTGAAGGGCCACGTTGCTGCCCCCCTTCAGTCTGCACCTCCTGCCTCAGATCTGTCCTGGGAAGAGATGTTTCACTGGGCTTCCCAAAAGAGATGATTCCGAGCTCCCTGGTTCCCACTTCTGGGAAGACAGACATCCTAAGTAGTCATCACAAAGAGTCTTTTTTGTTTCCTGTTTGTTGAAACCTTCCTTGGAGGAGATATTGTCAGCAGTCATAGAATTGTAGTCATGGAATATCCTGAGTTGGAATGGACCCACGAGGATGATCAAGTCCAACTCCTGACCCTGCACAGGACACCCCAAAATCCCACCCTGTGCCTGAGAGGGGTGTCCAGACAGGAATCACAGGACACCTTGCTCATGGTCTCTGAGGTGACACTTTGATGCTTCCAACCACAGAAGCACGAACAGGTTTGGGGGTTGAATTTCTCCCAGCCCTGACATGACTTCACTTACAGTTCTTTTCCTCTGCTTGTCACTGTAGCAACTTCTCTGCAGCCTGACTCAAGCAGTCAGGACTGGGAGACTTTTTTTAAAAAGAGGAGTTCTTTTATAAAGAATGGATTTGCTTTACTCAATTCTTCATTCTTAGATCCATTATAACTGTGTGGTTACTGTGTCAGTGAACTCTTCCATGGTACTGTGGCATTCTTGTGCTCTCACGTTTTAACTTTATTTATAGAGTTTTTCACATCTTCAGGCAACAAAACATTTTGTCTTTATAATTTATCCCAAGGTGCAGTATTTGTTCTCACTTAGCACATTTTCAGCTCTTCTGCATTATTTAAACATGCATGGTTTGGGCCTGTATTACTAATTTTTAATTTTTTCCACTTTTCTAATTATCTTCCAAAATATTTTCATACATTCTAAAAATATTTTCTAATATATTTGAGGAGCCGATAATATCCTTGCTGTTGTCTAATTTTGCCATGTTGGGTTTGGACAAGCACACACTAAGAGATGTGGTTATACCTTTGCTTTTTTCTATCCTTCTTTTAAGGGAAATCTGACCTGGGAGACTGGTTTTCTCAACTGGATGTTTGCAGCTTCGTGTTTTAGAAAAGTACTTAAAATCCATTTACAGCTTCTCACGCAGAGGTGAAAGGAAGGATTTTTGTTTCAAGTCCTTTTGGAAACCTGAAAACCACAGCTTGTTTAGCTCTGGGCTGTGATTTAAGCATTTTATCTGGAAGTTCTTATGGAAAAAAGTCTCCAGGAGAATTTGCTGGTTTTGCTGCCTGCCTTTGGAGCTGTTTGGTAGTAACAACAGTAATAATGCTCAGCTTAAGCACCACTTATTTGGGCTGTTCTGGCTTGTAGAAACATGGAATTGTGCAGGGAAAGGAGTGTGACAGAGCCTTCTCTGTGGTGTGGCATGGTTTGGATTGCAAATGCAGAGAAGAGGGAATGGTCACTGTGGCACGTGCCTGGTGTGGGCAATGTGCTCCACATTAAATATTCCTTAGGAAAGTTTACAGTCCAATAAAACTACACTAAAATGTAGAAGCTTCAGCAGCTCACGTGTGCCCCTTTAACTGTGGTTCCATGGTGGATTTGCCAGCCTTTCTGGTCTGGGCAATGATCAAACAGAGGTCTGGTATCCTGAGCTGCTCAACCTCTGGATATCCCAGGGAAATTCCCACAGGGCATGTGCAGACAACTGCCCTGTGCTCCATGAGGCTGCTCCAGCCACCCCTCCTCTGGGAACATTGTCCCAGCCCCAGTGCCCACGTTCCCTCTTTGCTGTTCCCTGTAAAACTGTGGCTTCATCCTTAAACACAAAGTCCTTTTCCATGTTGGAGTTAGTCAGGACTGCTCTTGGAGTAACTTGTGCTCTGTCTCTGCAGTGGGATATTTGCTTGTCTTAACATGGAATGTTGATGATACTCCCAGACCAGCTTTGGGGTGAAAAGAGGTGTTTGCCATGTTGCACTGGGAGAATGGGTTGGAATGTTATGTGAAACGTTGTATTTCCAGAGAGAGTGGTATGATCTGGTTTATTTTTATCCTGGAAGTAAAATTTCACACTTCTGGGCTGGTTACTCCTTTTAATCTTTTAATCTTAAGCTTGATATATTGCTGTATGTTGGCAGCTGGTGACTGGGAAGGTTGTTACTGGTTATCAGAGATGTAAATGAGGATTTCATACTCAGATGTTACTAAACTGCAGATTTTCTCTTTGAGACTTCCCTTGTTCCAGACCCTTTCAGATCCCCTACACTTTGAAGGGAGGCTGGTGGAGGGTAATAAAATATTTTGTAGCATTAACACATTTAGAAAATTTCAGGAATGAGTAAGAAAAAGAGGCAAATACGAAAGTTTGGGATAATCCTTTCATCTCATTTTGACTTCTGTTATATCCTGTCATTTACAATGAAAGGCAATTCATGCTCATACACTGAACTTCATTGGCTGCATTATATTGAGAAGGTGAATTTTGGAACTCCTCTTTGAGGAAAAAGAAGTTACAATGGCTGGAGGAACCTGTCAGAGCAGGAGAGCATTCATGGGGTCATTCCTTGACACTCACAGGATGAAAAGTTATGGAATGGGAACATGTGAATGCAGCCATCAGGTTTCTCTTCCCTGCACAGGGACAATCCTCCTGTTTCCACTGAGAGGCCAGGGATGATCCTTTAACCTGCAGTGACTGAAGGGTGTGTGGAGAGAGAAGCCTGATTTTCTCCAGGAGTTTCAGTCACATTGGAAGAGTTTTTAGTTGGCCTTAGTTAAATGATAATTTGTACATATTGTTAGAAAAACCTTCCCTTTTTTCTTTTTTGTTAAAATCTGATTTATGGGATGGTGGTGACCCTGCTCATAGTGCAGGTGGTGACATTATCCACCCCCTGCCTGGCCGTGTTGTGTCCTGTAGCTCCACTGCTGTTGCCCAATTGGAATGAAAAAATTCCCACTGCCATGTGCTAATAATCTGTTTGATGACACAGTTGAGTGAACAATGTTTTGGCAGCAGGGCTGAGTGAACTACACACCTTTTCCTCCTTCCCGATTCCTGCCGCTCCCTCTGGTGTGTGGGGTGGGAACTGGGCATGTCCTTGGGATCTGGGAAGGCAGGATGCTGTTGATCCATAAAAGAAGGTGGATTTACTTGTGTGTCCTGCAGTGAAGGAGCTAAATGAGCCCTGATGGGGAGTTTTTCCTGCCAGTTAGTAAATATGAAAGTCAGGCAAGTGCAGGACATTCTGGATAACAGACTCTTGGAAAAAACATTGTCTCTCAGTAGAAAAGAAAGGAGAAAACAAGAACGTTTTCTCAATGTGACAAATTTGGAGCCTACACATGTGGGTCTTAAACATACCTATTCCCAGGAGCTGGAGACTGGGTATTGCTTTTAGGGTGATGTTTAGGGTCTTTAGGGTAAGATTTAAAGTTTTTAGGTTTTAGCACATGTGCTTCATACAGTAATGTCAGCATAAGTGTGTTTCAGCTAAGCAAGAAATGGGAAAAAATGAACTGGAGGGTAAAAGGGGTTTAAAAAAAAGTTGTTTGAGCAGAGCACTGCACTGGGAACTCAGAGTTTCAAGGACTCTGTTTGTTATTAAGGGATATCCTAAATTACAATTAAATCACTCGAACCTGGAATTTCTGGTCTGACTTTCAACGCTCCACATCACTTTAACATTTGTATAATTAATTTTGGAGGGGTTTTTAGACTTGATTTCAGTAACTTTACGCTTGAATATGAGACAAAGAAATACCAGGAGAAGGAAGAATGAACCAGTTTTCCAACGTCTGCGTTGTTCCTGTGTTTAGGTGGCTGTCAATGCACACATCCCTCCGGATTATCTTCTTAGGATCTGTGAGAGGCTTGGACCCCTCTTAGACAAGGAAATCCCCCAGAGTGTTTTAGGGGTGCAGACTTTGCTGGGTGTCGGGCGCCAGTCTCTCCTGAGAGCAGCAAAAGGTAAGAATCTCCACTGATTTGTGCTTGAATCCCGTTTTGATGATCAAAAAACCCTTTTGTTTCGATTCATGTTGTGCTGTCTGTGTGTTTGATGAGCTCTGCTTTGTCCCCTATGCTTGCCAGCTTTCTTGTTGCTAAAATGCAGTTGTTGCTGGCCCTGTTGGATATATTTTCTGGGGTTGAAAGCGCCATTTTAAGGAGTTCTTGTCTGATCTTGTTACTTGCTTTCCCTGCCCCCTTTCCCCAGTGTGTTGGACTGGTGGTTGTGTAAATGATGTGAACTGGATGAGGGGTTTGATCCATCTGAAAAATGCCATTTTTTCATATACATTTGCACACACCAGTGTCTAAAATCACCCAGCAGTCGATGTGTTTTGCTGGGCAATTTTTGAGCCTTATTTCTTCCATGATTTGATTCCCTGGCTGTGCAGACACAGGGCAAGGTGGGATTTGGGGGCAGCATTTAGGGCGTGGGAGAAGGTGAGGCTGATTCTTCAGTGACAATTCCTGCTTGCCCTTGCTTAGAGTTAATTTGAAAGCTCCCAATCCTTTCATGAACAGTCCTATTCCCTTTGAAAAATTGCTCTGCTCGAGAGAATGATCCTCAGAGCGGTTTTGTGTTAAAACTAAACAGATCTGAGAGCCATCTGCTATTGGAGAGTGATTCCTCCCTTCCCTCCTCACTCCATGCCCCTGACACTTCCTCCCTGGAGGAGCCAGAACTTCCTGGATCCTGTGATGTGCTGATTCAGAGAGCTGAAATGTTGCAAAATTTGTTGCAGTGAATTAAATGAGTTGGTGGAAAAGGATCAGAGGGCTGGAGGTGACACAGGAGCATCATCCTGGCAGAGGAGGAGGGATGGGACAGCAGGACCTTCCTGTTTTGGTGGCATTGAGCACTTAATTCCCTGCATCCTGTGAAGTCACACTGATGCTAACAAGGGCTGTGGAATTCTGCTGATCCATTGGATGTCTCCTGGAGGGCTGTGCTGTTTGCAAACACCCAGAGTTTTGGGACTGAGTCTTGTTTTGCCTGTGCTTTGATGTAATTGGGTGGAGAATTTCAGGTTTGCAGAGAAACATTCCTTCATTTCACACTCAGTTTGCAGAAAACAGCAGCAAAACATGGAGAGAAAATAAACATTTTTATTTATGCAGGGAGACAGAACTTCTGAGGTGGATTGATCTATTTTGGGAAGTCTTGAGTTCTCTGTTTTTAATGAGTATCATTTAATACTCTGGGCTGCAGTTTGGGGTTTAATCAGCAGGTGCTCTCAGGGGTCTCTGAGTCCCCTGAGCTCGTGCACTTGATGTCCAGAGATGTACATGGTGCTACACAGACCCACCAACCTGTGGCACTGTCCTTCTGTTTCACTACTTGCTCCCCGTGGAAGCTCATTTCTCTCCTTCCAGATGGCCAGAAATGGAAGAAATCCAGGTCTGATTTTTGAGGCACTCAGAAAAATCACTATTGTTCTAGAGAGGAGGCTCTCCAAGGCCAGTTGGCAGCAGAGAGCTGGAGAGTCTTTAAAGAAAGCAGTCTTCACTTTAAAACAATGATTTTTTGGGGGGGTTGGGGTGCAGAGGACAATCTGAAAGGAGGGCATGTTGCCACCAATTGCAGGAAAACAGATTTATTGGAAAAAACCTCACTTTTCCACTTTCAGGGAGCAAATGTGTGTGTGTGTATTCTCAAATGTACAGTTCCTAAGCAGAGGTGCTTTCAGTGTTGGGATTGCAGGACTCAAAACATGGCAAAGCTCAGGCCTGCCTCAATACAAAATGCACTCACTTTTTAAATTCTTTTCCTTTCCATCAATTTAGACTCACTGCCCACCCAAATTAACCAAAAAGAAGTTGAAATCATTTGCAGCGATATTGCTTAGGAGCTAGAAATCAGAGTAGCTTTAAGTGTTAGGTCTCTGGCAAAATGTTTAACAGGGCAGATCTTATTCTGGGGTGCTGGGAGCGGTGCTTGATCTCCTGATTATTTCATTTACTGATGATTTCTGTCCTCTTTGTGGTGCAGACTTCAGACACACGCTATGGAAAGGCTCTGCCTTTGCAGCTCTGCACAGGGGCCGACCCCCAGAACTCCCCGTGAACTACGGGAAGCCACCAAACGTGGGTGAGTTTGGAACTGCATAAGGTGGTGGGTTTTTCTCCCCTCTGTATATTTATTCCTGTCCTGCTGAAAGTTGCACTCACTGGCTGAAACACTACTATGGGTTTGCATTAATGTGGTTTTTAACATTTCGCTGTGAATTAATCTAAAATAGATTTCTCCCTGAAAGTAGAATGATTTTTGTGTTATTCAGGCTTGGATCTTCCACAGTGTGTGTAGGCATGTTTTGCAAAGCTTTGCACATCAACTTGTTTGGAGGGCAACAGGTTTGAGTATCTTTTTATGATACCCCTACATAATATATACATATGTTTATAAGATTGGCTAGGCATGGCCACAGGAGCATGGAATCATGGAATCATCAGAGGAATCTTAGCCAGAACAAAGTGTCTGGCTCCCAGGGAGCTTTTTTTGACTCAAGAATTCCATTTAGTTTGATTATGACAGAAAACAGACTGCTTGCAACATCCCTCTCCTAAAAGGAAATAATCACCAAAGCAACATTTGTGTTACTTCAGACTCAGTTGTCCACACAGATAAAGAACTTGTGTAAAAATATGTGGGCTCTCAGCTGACATCTCATCACAGAGCTGCTCTGTTTTATTTAAACTGAAGTGTTTTCCTTGTATGGTCTGAACTTTGGTTAACTATTTTTATAGCAAACAAGTTTGGTTCTTGCGGGCATAAATGTAAATCTTGGTTTGGTTCTTCTTGGAGTATTTTATCTCTGTTTGTGCAAATGTTTTGCTGGTTTGTCAGGGAATCCCTTCTTTTGGAGGCATAGGGATGGTGATGGCAATTTTCTGGTTTTTTTACCATATCTTTGTATTTGTTATTTTAGGCTGGTTCTGCAGTTACTTTACTGCTGATGGATTACTAATAACCTAGATTGGAGATTTATAGCACACAACTTCTACAGCTGTATTTCTGTATGGATTCTTGGATCAGTTCTTTCATCAGATTGTGTGTTTTTGGAATATGTGGTATTATTAATGAACCAACCTGGCAGATTGGGCTTCAGCATTTGTCATGTTTTCACGGCAAACGTTTGTGCTGCTTGCTTGGTGATTATTTAGTGACTTAAAGAACAGAATAATTTCTTGTGTTTGGTGTTTTCCTAATTGCTTTTTTAATAAATGCAAAGCTATTATATGGAAAAGGGTCTTTTTTAGCCAGGAATTAATTTTTATAAGCATTGATTCCTGGAAGAATACAGGAATACAGCCCTGCTTGGTGTAGCTACATAAACTACAATGTGAAAAAAGGTATATGAAGATTAAAATAAGGAGTTGGCTATATTTAAGGCAGGAGTTTGGTTTTGGGATTCCTCATTGTTAATCCTGAAGTTGAAGTCACAAAATTCTGTATATATTTGTGCAAAATGGGTGGTTTTTTTCCTGCTGAGTGGTGCCAACCAGTGTGTCTTGTTTTAAATACAAGATGAAGAAGAGTGTCTGACCTCCTTGGGATTTTGGCATAACCATGAATTCCCACACTGTGCTCACTCAGTCAGAGGGAGTTTTCTGGAATTACTTGCTGAAGGAAAAGACACCCATGGTCATGTGTGTTCAGGAGTGAGATGAGATGATTGTGCATTTACCTGTGTGAACTGGTAAATAAGATATAGAACAAGCAGCTAAAAGTATATCATTTCCCTTCCAGTGATAAGGATTTAAGTTTTCCACCATGGGTGTGTTGTTCTGCTGGGAGAACAGGATCACTGATGGTCCAGCTGGGATCAACTGGGAGGGTCCAGTTGGAAGAGCTGGTAGCTGCAGTGGTTTGCCTTTCCATGTGGTTGGGGTTGGTTGGGATGGGACTTTGGGGTCAGTACTGCAAAATAAAAGGTCTGGTGGAACTGGAGCAGGAAATTGGTGTTGCCTTTTCCCAGCGTGTTTGTGCAGAGCTGGGAATCTTCTGGCTGGGGGAGTCTCCAAGAAACTGCTGATCTGTGGAAGTTGTTCCCAGGGATGTGGTGTCTGTGTGTTGAGTCTGTGGGGATCTGCTGGGGGAGGAGAGGGAGGGAAAACACTGGCAGAGCTTCCTGCTGCCAGGACAACCCAGGGAACACTGGAGATGGTCTGGTCGAGCCTTTCCGGACAGGTTTTGCAGTCGTGGGATTTTTAGAGCTCCGTTTGTGCTCTCCCAGTCAGAAAGTGGAAAGACTGGTCATGCAGTACCTCAGCACTTATTCCCCTTTGATAAACCTGCTTTTAATGCTCCTTCAGTTTGTCAGAGCTTTGTTTTTTGGAGGCAACTCAAAGCAGATCAGAAAGAAGGTTGTTTTGACTCTACGAGCTGATCTAACCTGAGGATGAAAATCTTTCTGTAGGTAACTTGTTAGTGAAAATAACACAGAATTTGGAAGCAGAAAGCACAGTCTCAGTGAACAAGCATTTGAGCTGGATGGAAAGTCACAGTCAAGGTGATCCAGCTACCTTGACCGTGCCAAAGAGCAGTGCTGGGATGAGGTCAGGAATCGATGGTGTCTCTCAGGCTGTAAATGAGTTCCATGAGGTCAGCGGCTCCCAGAGCTGGAACACGTAGTGCTTTCAGTGCTTTTCCTGGGTCCAGCTCTCTTTGTGGCCACTCTGAGAAGATATTTTCCATATGTGAGCCAACTGTATTTAATTCCTAGCATTCTTATGAAGTCCTGACTTGTGTTTCTCCCACTCTCTGTGAGTGGTACCCGATCCTCGCTCATTCCAGCCCTGCTATGAGGGCAAAATTTAAGTCCTCATTCCAAAGTTACAGTGCTTATTGCAGAGGGTAAAACAGTCTGATGTGAACTCATCACCCTCGAGAAACTGGTTTTAAACCAAACATTTGCACCCGTTTCCTGTTTTCTGGTTTTCCTTGCAAAAAGTGGAGCAACACAAGGGTGTGTAGGGAGAGGAGGAATTCAGGCAGGTGCTGCTCGGTGACTTTGCCATCTGAAACGCTTGAATTCCTTCTGAAGTTGTGACTTAACTTTGAAATTTGTGCTGTCTGGAGATTGGTTTTTAAACTTTCTTTACACTGGTGGGTTGTTGTTGCAGGCTTTGGGGTTTATCCTTCCTAGGTGAGCTTTCTTACAGGGGTTTTTACATTTGTGCTGTTACCTCTGGTAGAATGTGAGGTAAATTGTGATTAGTGAATTGCTGATGTACAGCATATCTGACTTGCATTAAGAACTCTTAATTTTCCTGAAAGTGTGGTTTTCCAGGACCATAAAAAGAAAAATGCCTGTATTTTACAGGTTCTAGTTGGAGGAGCTGAAATGGCCCTTCAGTTTGGGGACAAAACTAACTTTTCTTATCAAGAAGACAATATCCGTTCCCTTTTTATGTGAAATAACTGTCTGGAAAGTTTTTCCTGGCAGGGAATATTGAGAGGGGGTGGACTTGACATTTTTTACACCCAGTATGGCATGAAATACATCAGTTAATTAGATAGGTTGCTAAAATCTTTTAGGGTTACTGAGTTGCTGTTTCTCTTGGTGGGAACTGTTGGTTTTTAATGCTTTGGGGCCTTAGGGATACAAGGGCTTCATTGTGCTGAAGAAAGGAAACTTCACAGGGATTTTTGTCATGTGGGGGTAATTCCCTATTTAGATATTGTGTATTAATCTTCCTAAGAACTGGAATTGGGGATGTTTTTTTGTTCCTTTTGAAGCAGTGGTAGTTTTTTTTGCCCAGAGATGCTGTTGCTTTGATAAAGTCGTTGCTCCTCACAGCACAACAATAGTTCTGGATGTCTCTTGGTTGAAGCATTTCATAAACAGGGCTTTTTATTTTGTAATTATCCATGGGAGATTGAGGAGTTTTGTCCTCATTGTGCAAATAGGGAAATAAACACAGGAAAAAAAAAAGTGAAATCACTTTCATATCCGCTGGAGCTGAACTGATTGCAAGGCTGGGAATCCACCGGAAAAGTGAGATGCCAAGGCTGGGATTTAGGTGCCTGAATATTCTTTATACCTTTTAGTGTTTCCTTCATGTGATGTACACCAAAAATCAGTGGTAAATGTTCAGAAGGATTGCAGGGAGACACAGAAAATATTGTGATTATTTGGAATATTTTGAAATACCTCTTTGATTCACACAGTTCTTTGTGTGGTTAAAACATTATTCAGAGCTGTTTGAAATTGCTTAAAGGCAGATACACTGTTATTATGTATTTAAATATATAAATATATATGTATTTAAAGGCTTTAAGCATTGAAAAGCACAGCAGAATCACCAGGTTGCTGAATGACTCCATCCCTCTGTTGGCACACAGGGTCCACAGGGTGGAGGGAAAGGGAGGTTTAATATTTTTAAATATTTAGCTTTTTAGCTGTCACACTTACATAGTAAATAAAAAAATGTATAGTAAAACCTGAGGCACCTTTGTAGAGCATTTAGCACTGTGGGATCTCTGTGTTAGAGGTGTAAAAAAGGTTAAAAATTTCAGTTTTACTTTGTTTGAGGAGACAGTTTTGTTTAACAGGCCTGTGTAATGTCAGGCATCAATTCAATAGTAGGTAGACAGTAAATTAATTTGCTTTAGTGTGTTTTGCTTTTTAGTGCTGCTGAATATGTGTTTTTACATGCAAAGCAAATATTGACTGAAGGTGAGGTTATGCTGGAGCCTGATGGCTTTTGCAGGTGTCTTTTATGCAGCTTTTTTCCCCTCATGTGTTGTGTTTCAAGTACATTGAGTGATGAAAAATAATGTAAATTTCCAAATTTGAGACAAAAATACTTTCTGTAAAGCTGAAGTAAATTTATTTGTTAACAGATGCTTCAGTGGTACAAATTTGGACGAGTGAGTTACGGGTTTGTAACCCTTTGAAATGGCACTTCTTGACTTGGTAGATTTTTCTTTTTTTTTTTAATCATATTCCATAATCTTTTTTGTGGAGACTGGGAATGATGTGATGAGACAATTAAGGAATGGGTTGAGTTTTTCACTGTACTTTTAAACTAAGGGGTTGAAAGGCACTGAGGAGCTTCGTGGTGCTCCTGTGAAGCCCAACCTACTTCAAGGTGCAGGAGGCAAGATAAGGAGTTTCTCCAGGGGATCTGCTATCACAGACTCCACAAACCCACCAGCCCAGCAGTGTTAGAGCCTCAAGTGCCATTGCAAAAACCTCTGCAAACTTTGGGTTTTAAAGTTCAAGTGCTACAAATGAGGATGGGTTGGGGAAAATAGTAATGAGAGAGGGTTGGTGGAATTAAATACCCCAAAACGAGCTCAAATTGTGCATCAGATCAAAGATGGGCTTTTTTACGTGGTGGTTTTGTGGATTTAGATTTCAGGCTGTGCTTGGAAGGATTTCTGTCTGTAGCAGTGGGAAATAATTTGTTATTGCAGTTTTTTCTTGTACCTGCCATTCTTTTGATGGGGAGTTTCCCATCAGTGCCACATATTTCTTATTCTTCAATTCCACAGCCATAGGAATGCAGTGATGTTGATGTTGAACACGTGGAAGACCTTTGACCATCCCACATGATCTAGAAGCCATTCCAAAGGAAGATTTTTATCACCAAAAAAGCGCTGAAAATAAACAATTATTATATTATAAAACTAAATTTCTTGTAATTGTTATTAGGAACATCTAATATCCATAAAGCAGATTTCCCTAATCCATGTAGAGTAACTGTATCTGTACCTGTTCATGAGTTGAAGATTGGAATAACTCCCACTTGTGGTGGGAACTTTTAATTTTGCTGTAATTTTTGGTGAGGAAGCAGGTGCAGCGTGTGGTGCTGCATTGAAAGGCTTTATTAGGAGTGGGATTTCTTTTTAGGACATTACACAGAACATTCTGATGAGGTGGAAGAGGCTCAGATTTATAAATTATAATTATAAAGTTGTTAAGGACCATTATATTTGATTTAATACTCATTTACATTGAGTTCCAGACAAAAATTCATGTCTCAGTTTTCTTTTTGCTTTGTTTTTCTCTCCCAGTTCACATCCTGTCTGCCAGGCAATTAACTGGATGTGGCCGTTTCAGCCACTTGTTCCCAACATCCACCTACCAACACATGAAGATGCATAAGAGGATTTTGGGGCACCTCTCCTCTGTTTATTGTATCGCCTTTGACCGCAGCGGGAGGAGAATTTTTACAGTAAGTTTAAAAATTGGGTTTTTTTGTTTGTTTGTTTGTGGTTTTTTGTTTGTTTGTTTGGTTTTTTTTTTGTTTTTGTTTTTGTTTTTTGAAGATTGCTTTGCTTGGTTTGATTTCCTCGTTTCATGAGCCTCTTGGTCACTGATTGAGATGCAGACACAACTTACTTCAGCTGCCAGTTAGTTTTATACTAAATTTACCTTCCAGAATTTGTGGTCTGTCAGTGAATATGTGACTCTTAATTTAAGATTTTCTCCAGAATACAGTAGCATCCATTTCTGTGGTACTGCCCTTGCTTTTTGTTGGGCATATTTAAAAATGAGTAGATTTTTCAAATTAATGCTGCATTTTTAGCTGTTAATGTTAATCCCTGTGCACGGAGTAACAGGACAAGGTGGAATGGCCTTCGGGTGAAGGGGGCAGGGTTAGATGGGATATTGGGAAGGAATTCTTGGCTGTGAGGGTGGAAAGGCTCCAGGCACAGGTTGCTCAGAGAAGCTGTAGCTGCCTCTGGATCCCTGGAAGTGTCCAAGGCCAGGTTGGATGGGGCTTGGAGCAGCCTGGGCTAGTGGGAGGTGTTCCTGCCCATGGCAGGGGGTGGAATGACATGAGGTTTTAAGGTGCCTTCTGACCCAAACCATCCTGTGATTCCATGATTTTATGAAATGGAAATCCTTGACTCCACAAGGTGATCCCCAGACTCATATGAACATAGTTCGTAGTCATAGAATCCCAGACTGGTTTGGGTTGGAAGGCACCTTAAAGCCCACCCAGTGCCACCCCTGCCATGGGCAGGGACACCTTCCACTAGCCCAGGTTGCTCCAAGCCCTGTCCAACCTGGCCTTGGACACTTCCAGGGATGTGGCACCCACAGCTTCTCTGGGCAACTTGTACCTAGGGCCTTTCCACCCTCACAGCCAAGAATTCCTTCCCAATATCCACCCTCACAGTAAAGAATTTACTCCTAATATAACAGCGGAATCCCACTGAAGCGCTTCCGGCACGTTCGCGGTGGCAGAGATCCCTGCCCGCCCGCAGCTTTAGGTGATCTTTGGGAATGTCTGTGTTCCCAGGGCTCAGATGACTGTCTGGTGAAGATCTGGGCGACGGATGACGGGCGCCTGCTGTCCACCCTGCGGGGGCACTCGGCCGAGATCTCGGACATGGCCGTGAACTACGAGAACACGCTGCTGGCCGCGGGCAGCTGCGACAAGGTGGTGCGGGTGTGGTGCCTCCGCACCTGCGCCCCCCTCGCCGTCCTGCAGGGCCACTCGGCCTCCATCACTTCCATACAGGTGAGCAACCACCAGGTTTGAGTTAAAATGGTACTCAGGGATTGGCAATTGGAGATAAAATTTATCATTTCTTCTCTGGCGGCGGAGGTTCGTCCCAACTCGACGGTGTTTTTCTCGGCAAATTCGCTGCTGCTTCATCCTGCTCCTTCCACGTGCCTTTAGCTGTGGGATCCCACTGCTGCTTCCTTAGGTCTGGAAAATGATAGATCTGGTGCTCTCAGTGAGCCAAGGAGTCGTGTTTGGCATCTTTGGTGCTGGGCCTGGCACAGCACCTGAGCTGACAGTCCTGTGTTCGTAGAGAACATTTATTTTTCGGAAGAATCAGCTAAAATTCCTTATTCCACATTTCTTGTTTCTTTGCTATCTTAACTTGTACCGTAAGGAGCTGTTCTGGGTTTCGTAGCAAGCTCAGATTTTCTTTAAAAAACAACACAACTGCCAGAAACCTCCAAAAATCAAAATTCCAGGATAAAAAAAAAAAACATTCCCTGCAATTTGGCAGGTGATGCATGTTAGAGGGTAGAGTGAGGGGGGGCTGTTTGGCTCAGAATCCCTCTCTTCGGGAGCTGTGCTTCCTTGGATTCAGCACAGGCTTCTCCATCATGCCAGTGGTCCCCAGGAGCTTTGTTTCTCCCCCTCTTCCCTACACTTCCAATTTTGTCTGATTTCAACCATATTGAGGTGATTGTTTTGGAAACGTATTTTACAACCTGGTTTTATAATTGTTATATTACTTATTTGCATATGTGTGTGTATATATATATACACACACATATATATATGTTCCTCACAAGCTTTTTGTAAAACTCTGATCATTTAGACTATAATCAGTGGTGGCTTTTTGAGGAAACAGTGCAAACAATGCAAATAGAGGAAACAATTCCTCTATCAAATTACCAAATAACCAGAGGATTAAAGGCATTGCTGCAGTTATGAAATTAAGAATAAAAAGCTTTCCCACTCCTTAGAGAGGCAGTGGAGACATTCAGGAAGAGGGAGGGAGTGGGGATCCTGCTGTGCTGCTGTTCTTCATTGGGATGCAGGAATCATTTTATTTGCCATGTTTGATCCAGTTCTATCCTAGAAAGAACTATATCCTCATTTTAATACTCCATTAAAAGAGTCTGGGCTTGTTTCATTTCTCCAATTTGCTCTCCTATGTGTGGCAGAAATAAAGAATTCCTGCTCAAAATGTGGGTGTTTTCCATTTCCATCACCTTGATTTTTTTTATGGAAGTTCAGATTCTGTGCCTATCCCTGCTCCCTGTTCTCCTGGGCAGAAAGCTCATATGCGAGTGAAAAAAAATTCCCTACAGGTTTCCAGCATGAAAGAAGAGAAAGAAATCAGCTGGTTTAATTGTTCCAACTTTTTATTTTTAGTTCTCTCCAGCAAGGAAAGGAACAACACGATACCTCACCTCCACTGGTGCCGACGGAACAATCTGTTTCTGGCAGTGGCATGCGAACACCATGAAATTTAAGTAAGACTCTTTAGATAATTATAATTATTTTGACTCGAGAAGGGGTTTATTTTGAGTTTTGGCCTGGAGAGGAATGCTGAGATAATTAAATAAGGGCGTTCTCTTGCTCAATAAACCGGTGGGGAGGGGGGGCAGGGGTTCTGTGGCGTTGGAACCCAGAGGGGAGGCAGAGATTGGGGTTGTTATTTCTGGGTTTTGTGCCTTGCAAGGCAAAGTTGTGGAAGAGCTTCCAGCTTTTGTGTTTAGGAATAAATCTTTGTCCAAAATGGCAGAAGAAATAATTTGCTTTTAATCAGAAGAACATGCATATGCAAATGTCACCAAACCCAAATTTAATAGGGAGTAAATGCCATCAGATGAATGGTTTGGCAGGTTCTGTTTTAAATAGTTTTTATTCGGTGAGTGTCATGATAAATCAGTTAAATAGTCTTTTCAGTTAAGAAAATTATGGTTTTCTTATTCAACTAAGGACAAAAATGCCTCAAATGAAAAATTCTAGGAAACTTAGGAGAGAATTGTGATATAAAGAGATTTAAGGTGAGCATATTGACCCCAACCTGAGCTGCAGGGAGATGTTTTTTTTGAATAAAGCAATGAAAAGTAAAAATGTTGTGTTGTTGCACGTAGGGATCGTCCTGTAAAATTTGCAGAGAGGTCCAGGCCTGGTGTTCAGATCTCCTGTTCATCCTTCAGTTCTGGTACGTGTCCAGTCAGGTATTCCATGGACTTGGGTCCTTTGGTGGCAGTTCTGCTACTTCTCTTTAAATACAAATACTGTTAAACCCTTTTCCAGTTAATTTTAGCTCTGTCACATTGGGATTGCTTGAAATTTTCCATGCCAAGTCTCTGCCTCAAGTTGCTTTTTCTCTTTTTTCCTATAATTTAAACTAAGATATCTTGACCAACTCCAAGGCTTGAAAGTCTCTTGTTTTGCACATCAGAGATATCTTTTATTTTTATACTTTTTTATATTTTTACAAAGAAAATTCCTCATGAAATTTGCCTTTTTGAAATGGAGAACTCTTCTAGAGCCACGTTCCTTTCTTCAATCTAGAACTCCTGAAATAACTAAACCCATTTCAAATGCAGTACATTACACAACAGTGCCCTTTTTGGGCAATATTGTAAAGAAATTGCAATAAAAGTAAGACTAAGAATGTAAGTTTGTCACAAGCATTTTTAAACACTTTTTTATCACAGTGGAAAAATTCAGATTAGGGAAACTGAAAAGAGCAAACAGTCACTTAATAAAATTGAGTTGGTTTGGCTTTGAAGTGTAATTTTGTATATAAATGGAATGTACTTTCAAAGGTGTTGGCTATCCTGTGAAAATGTGTTACTTAAGGAGCTTTTCCCCAGTTTCTCAGCAATCCCTGACTCCTGATTCAGCAATAATTTCTCTGATTTGTGTCAAATAGAATTGAAGACGCACTCAAATATTTTATTTTATATTTACCAGTTTACATTGAAATTTTCTGTTTAAAACTAGTTTCCTGCATTGACAAGAAAGCAGCAAATTCAGATAAACAAAGTTAAAAGAAGGTATTCCTTGGATGACTTTGCTTCTCATGGAAAACTCTCTGTCTTAGGTGGCATGTTCATTGCAACAGGTAGCACTGACCACGTGATAAGAATTTATTATTTGGGCTCAGAATCTCCAGAGAAAATGGCTGAGCTGGAATCTCACACGGTAAGAGGAAAAGCAGGACACAAATCTTTTTTCCCCCCCCCTTTACCTGATTTCAGGAACTTGGGTTTTTACATCCTGTTTGATTTATTAACTCTCTAGAAGTTATTTGGCTCTCAACACTGTGGTGTTTAAATGCCTGGGAATTTGGGGGATGGTTGTTTTTAAGTCCCTCTGAGGCAAGAAGTTCGTGCAAAATATGCTTTATATATTTTATTCCCCCAGAAAACTGAGGGATCAGGTGATTTTCCCATACTTCTGAAAAAAGTCTGGGTTGGAATGAGGAATTAAAGCACTTTTAAAACACCATGTTATTTTTTTCCTATTGAATTTGCTGCTGAGTATTTCACTTTAGTTGTGACCACAATTTCACATAACAAGAAAAACAAAGTAATTCAGGTTTTAGTCAAAGTTTGGATCATGATGGAAATTTCCTTTAGAAAATCAAGCTTAGGAGCATCTTTTTCCAGGTAATGCAGAAGGGTTCCCGTAAAAATTCAAACTTCCCACCCTAACAGCATTTTATGGATTAGGCCTGAGATCTAAACTGATTCCCTGAACTTAAGTGGGAGTCTTGGGTGTCCCATTTAAATCTCCAAACCAACACATCTAACAAGTATTTTGCTCACAAAACAGTGTTTTCTGTATTGAGCAGGTTTGGAAGGAGCTGTAATTCCTTTAAGTTTTTTAAATCCACTCTTAATCCTGCAGACAACAAATCCCAGATGGGTTATCAGGAGCTGGAGGCACCAGTGGGAGTAAGGATACAAGTGCCTGGAGCCAACACAAGTGTTTAGCAAATTAAAAAAAAAGGCAAACTCATGTCTGAAACATAACATTTGTTTCTCAGCAGTTTGTGAGTGGAAATAAAGCCAAGGTTTGCATTTTTTGGATTAAATTTTTTTGATGCACTTTAATATTAGGTCTAAAAATTGCAGGAAACCATCACCTCTCTGAAGTTTTCTGTTTGAGTGTTTAACACAGTAAGCCTGGGGAAGTTTTAGCTTTAAAAACAACTTCTCTATACGTGAATTTTTAAGACTGTTGTAGGAAAGATACAATTTGCTAAATAAAAACTAATCAAGAATCAGCTGATTGAGAACTTTTAGGGTGAAAGTTTCAGCCTACAAAGCACTTACTGCTATGTTTTCCTCTTCAGGACAAGGTGGTTGCAGTCCAGTTCTGTAACAACGGGGACAGGTGAGTGGCTCCTGGGGTTTGCACCTGAGAGTGTTGCTATTTAATTGCCCAAAGAACATTTCATGGAAAATTTGGCACAACAGGAAAACTGCCTGTGGGCTCTGATTAATCCTGGACAAACTATTTAAGTGTGTTGCAAGATGTGTGTCATGTTCACAAGCTCCAGCTTGTTGTCCTCTGCTGTAACAACAAAAACCTTCTGTAATTATGCTTTTAATTTGTTTTTTTCTTTAAAACAGCAAATTGGAACCCAAATTTTGTGTCCTTTTCTGTAAGAGTGTCTTAGTTCCCAGGTAACTCCCACAGAGGGATTTACTTGTGGAGTAAGAGCACTGTAATAAATGTAGTTTAAAGCAAAAGTTAGAACTTAATGTAGGTGGTTTTTTCCCAGCTTTTGTTCCTGTTTCCTCATTTTGCTGGGCAGGAGGTATAAGGGATGTGTGGAAGCAGGAGCCTTTCAAACTGTAGCTTTGCACCTGCACTTGGAGATCTTTGTCACATGAAATTATGTGGGAATGTGGTGCTGTAATTGTCCTACCAGTTCTTTCCAAGCCATATCAGAGGGTTTAGGTCATGTCATCACTGAAAATTATATGCTGCAGTGATGCTTTGAATGATAAAGTAGTTTCCTTTTTATTTTAATACAAAGAAGTAAAAATAAGAGGAAAATAAAATTGTCAAAAGCATTTTAAAACTCTTTTCCATCACAACGAAAAGATTCAGATCAGGGAAACTGAAAAGGGGCAAACAATCACTTAATAAAATTGAATAGACTTGACTTTGAAGTGTAATTTTGTGTATAATATATGCTTTTAAAGGTGTTGGCCATCCTGTGAAAATGTATTACTTGAGGAACTCTTTTCCAATTTCTCAACAGAAATTATTTCTGTACCATTGATGGCCAAACACTGTGATGGGGTTAAATACATTTGCTGGATGCTTAAAATTTTTGACCCAGGAGGAGTTTAAAAATTAAAATATTCACGTTCAGCTTCCCAGTCAGAGCTACCTACTTGTAAATTTGGCTCTTTCCTTTCCCTGTCATCACCCCCTCCCTGAGTTAATGTATTGTAATTTATGCCACACTCCTGGCACGCAGTTGCTCTTTCTTTGCTGCCACTCTGAGCTGCTCCAGGGATTTGCTGATGTCATGAAACGGGGAATGTGCAGCTCGGATGAATTACGACACTGAAGTCATTCCAAGGCCATCTGCCTGCTGGAGCCAAATGTAATTAATGTTGTAAACTGTTCTGTACAATATCTGATATGAAAATGGGAACCTCACAAGGAGGAGAAGCAGTGACACACAAGTACACACTTCCAGTATATCTCTGTATATTTATGTACATGCGGGTTTCAGAACGTCCTTATTCAGAATTTCATGGCTTTTTCTCTCTTTGCCCCACAGCTTAAGGTTTGTCAGTGGAAGCAGAGATGGAACAGCAAGAATCTGGCACTACCATCAGCATGATTGGAAGAGTGTGGTCCTGGATATGGCTACTAAAATGACAGGGTAAAGCAAACCAAGCAGAACACACCTCGTGGCCACATTTACATGCAAACTAAATCCTCCATCATTTTGAAAACTGTTCATTTACTGCCATTTTGAGTTAATTTCCATGCATGTTCTTTGTGTATTGAAAATGCCGTGGCTCTGTCTGTTAATTTACACAGCTAATTAGCCCACCAAAGAAAATATTCATACATTGGTGGTTCCCTACCTAATAGTTGGGGAATATTTAGCATTTTACACATGAAGTAAGAATGTCAAACAGTTTTATGTCACAAAACCAGGTTTTAGTAGAACCCCATTGATCACGTGCTAATATATATATCCAGAATGTTTCTTAACATTGTATTTCTTCCTTAATTTTCCAAGTAAGAGGTGAAATGTGGTGTTCTGGTTCTCAGGTTCAAGTAGGGTTTCGAGTTTATCTTTTTGAGATCCTCAAGTGACTTCTGTAAGTGCCTTGTAATTGGATATGCACAACAACAAAGAGCAGAAATCTGTTAGGCATTTGCTTGGCAGAATTCTCTATGTTTCATATGGTTACATTTGCAGTGTTTGCTGTCAGAGATGTGATTTGGGCTTATTTAACAGGTTCCTGCTCTTTGTGGAGTTTACTGATATTGATGACTGATAAAAATGCCTTGTAGGAAAAAGCTTAATAGATCTGAAGAGCTTGGAAGGAAAACCTGGGGTAGGCGAGGGTGGTGGCGTAAGAACAGAGGAGAAAATGTCCTTTTTAAGGACATAGAGATCTATAAATCTTAGTGGCACTGAATATTTCCTGTATCCTGTTTTTACCACCACAGAACCATCCTTCTTTCTCCTGCCCCAGCCAGAGTCACAGTCACAACCATCTTCCCTGAATTCCATACTGGATTAGCACTGAAATGTTTCCATATGCAGTTACTGATTTATTCCTTTTTAACTCACTGATTTCCTTAGAAACAATGTGGCATCTGGGGAGGACAAGGTGACTAAGCTGAAGGTCACCATGGTGGCCTGGGATCGATACGATGCCACTGTCATCACTGCAGTCAACAACTTCCTTCTCAAAGTGTGGAACTCGTCCACAGGGCAGCTTCTCCATAGCTTATCCGTGAGTAACGTTCCAAGGGGGAATCCCAAATGGATATAGTTCAGCTCTGAGATTGATTTGAGGCTAGACTGCATCATCATTCCCCCTGATGGGGAGTGTTTGGTCTTGGAAGTATCCAACTGTGCCCTGCCTGTTGGGAGGAGGGTGTTATCCTGGGGAAAGGAGCTGATGGCCAGGATCCTGGTGATTTCTGGCTGACAAGGAGCCCTTTGAAGGCTCCATTTGTGCCCTGATTTCTCCTTCCTCCCCATGTCAGCAGTGCTGAGCTGCAGTCAGGGCAGTGACAATGCCAAACCTCTGGCAGGAGTGTTGTCCAAGTACAGCTCCAGTCCCAGATCCAGTGGATTGAGCTGCTCCCTGATCTGAGATGTCCTCACACGAATTACCAACACGTCTGGAGGTATCACATGGAGAAATAAAAGTTCCTTTTTTCCCCCTGCTGTCGTTGTAGGGTCATGATGATGAAGTGTTCGTTCTGGAGGCTCATCCCTTTGACCAAAGGATTGTGCTTTCGGCGGGTCACGATGGGAATATTTTTGTTTGGGATATAGACAAAGGAACAAAAATTCGCAATTACTTCAACATGGTAAGAAGGAATCAGGGAGTTTTATTTTCATATTTGTTTAACACTGGTCTTGAGATAAAAGCAGATTTCATTATACACCTACAGAGCCAGCACAGGTCTGAGATCTTTGGCATGGGCTTGCCCTGTGTCTGCCCTTAAGATAAACTACAGACTTCCAGGGGGTTGTTTCAGAACATACATTAAAAGTTGTGCTGAAATTTCAGAACAAAGACAAAATGTGAAGTTTTACAGTGTTGTTCAGTTTAACTTTAATACGTAAAAGTGCAAATCAGTCTTGAGTAAAGTGAGAAATTACAGAATGAGTGTGAAATACGTGTTGGAGCACAGGTGAAATATTTGTAAAAAAGCTCTTGCAGTGAATATATGGTGAAGAGAATGTTCTGTGCTTGATCCAGATTGAGGGCCAAGGCCACGGAGCTGTTTTTGATTGCAAGTTCTCACCAGATGGGCAGCATTTTGCCTGCACAGACTCTCATGGACATCTGCTACTATTTGGTTTTGGATGCAATAAATATTATGAAAAGGTGGGTTGAATGAATTTTAAACTCTTCCCTGTCTTGACTTGATTTTGTCTTAAAAGTATTTGTGTTACAATTTATTCCCTCACCCTGCCTCACAGTAAATAATAATTAGATCATGAAGCAGTTGCTTTTTACCTAAATCAAAAAGATTTAGACAAGAGAATCTTAGGCAGGGGAGCAAAGCATTAACTCCTCTCTGTTCACCTCTTTTGGCCTATTTTAGTCTTGAATTTCTGCACCAGGCCTTGGTAATAAACCACATTTGTGGTAGGAATCTGTTCTCTGTCACAACATTCCTGCTGCTGCTCCTGAGTGCAGGAGTTGTGGTTTATGGGTATGGAGCCATTCCAGAGCAGCCAGACAGCTGCAAATGGCCATTGATTCATTCCCTAAATTGCTTTTCTTTCAGATTCCAGATCAGATGTTCTTCCATACGGATTACAGGCCTCTGATCCGTGATGCCAATAACTACGTGTTGGATGAACAGACCCAACAGGCTCCACATCTGATGCCTCCTCCATTCCTGGTGGATGTTGATGGAAATCCTCATCCCACGAGATTCCAGCGCCTGGTCCCAGGGAGGGAGAATTGCAAGGATGAGCAGCTCATTCCTCAGCTGGGATATGTAGCTAATGGTATTCTGTCTAAACCTCATGAATAATATATGTGTGGCACAGGATTGAGCAGCAGCTCCATGAGGTGGTGCTGTAAGAATTTATAAATTAGTGGTTTAAATTCAGCAGAGAGGCAGAAGAGTAGATAGGGTGAGTTTATGGCACTAAGGAAGTGTCTGGAACTAACTTGACTGGAAACAAGAATATTCCAAAATCTGTGGACTTCTCCCATATATGGCAGATGCTTAAAGCATTGTCCCATTAACCTCAGTGTAACTGTGGATGTGAGGAAGGAACCAGGAGGGTGAGAAAGACATGATAAAAACAGCTTTTGTTTTTCAAAACAGGGTTTTTTTTCCCTATAGACATAAATTTTTTCAAAATGCTGGTCTCCAGAAAAGATCTTCCATTATTACCCACTGAAGCATAATTTCTTTCTGCTGCTTCTAAGGGTTTGTGTTTATGTTTCACATGTGCTCTGGAGTTTCAGGTTTTTATTGTAGCTTCTCTTCTAAACTTTGCCTCCATTTATTCCATGAGAGCAGAAAACCAGCTGCTGATCAGATGTTCTGCAGGGCAGAGTTTTAAATAGGATTGTTTCTGTGGTGTTTAGTAAAACAGTAATCACTTTATAAGAGAGATTAATTTATAACAGAAATTAATCTTTTCATATTTGGGGCTTTGTTCTTGCCAAGGTGATGGTGAAGTAGTTGAACAAGTCATTGGGCAGCAAACAAATGACCAGGATGAGAGTATCCTCGATGGAATGATCAGGGAGCTCCAGAGGGAACAAGATCTGAGACTAATTAATGAAGGAGAAACTCCTCCAAACCCTCCACTCAACAGATCCCTCTCTGTCAATGGAGGTCAGTGTCCTGCCTTGACTCCAGCAGTTCTTTCCTTAGTCACAGAAGGTACTGATCAAAATGTTTTCATGTGTCTTGGAGGATGCTTTTCTCTCCTGTTTGTACACCTTGTTAACCTGTGGGGAGCATTTGGATGTTCTTTGGATTCCAGCAGAGAAATTAAAAGTTTAAGGTGCAGCTGAGGGCACACAGTGTCTGACTGGGCTGTATCTGATTACTTCAAGCTATTAGACTGGAACTATTCCTGTTATAAACCATTTTCCCGAAAAATAAACATAAAATTCACTGTATTGTCTTGATATCAGTGCAGAGATGATACTTCCTAACTGCATAATGTCAAAATAACAGCATATAATTAGAGGTTGTCAGTGAATAGTGTTGTGACAGACTAATGGTTTCCTGCTGCAGCGGAAGGCTGAGCATCAGTGGTAATAAAATAAACATGTTGCTCTCTCTTAGTATTTCCTTAGAAAGCTTGAGATTATTCTCCTGGTAAATGTTCTGCTACTGTGATTTTATCTTTAATACACAAAGTGATTAAAAATTTAAACCTAACTCAGTCAGATGTGAAGAGCTGAGTGGGCGCAGCTGATGGAAGGGGAGCAGATGCCGAGGACCTGAGCTGCAAGTCATCCTGAGCTTTGGGACATTTACAGCTGCTCATAAATTAGTTCTAGGTTAAGTGACTGATTACACATGTTCGAAGTAGATTTCCTGGAAAAGCTCATTAGGATTTGAAGTTGCTCGTGTTGAAATTCAAGAAGGAATAGGAAAAATATCGGTGAAAAATGCTGAAAATACACTTTTGCTTTGCTCTAAATTGGTATGTCAGGAAGGGTGTCTAGAAGGCACCTTCAGCTCACACAAAGTCTTTTCTGCATCTTAGGATAGGGTGATGTGTTGTGCAGTCCCAATTCCCAATTATCTGTGTGTCCCTGTAGTTGTACAAAGGAATTTCCAGGTATGAATGGTATGGAAATTCAAGCAGTTCCCTTCTAGAACTTGCACTGAGGAGTGACTTTGCTATGTGATCACCCAATTGATGTAAGCTAATTAGAGTATGTATAAACAGCCAAATATTTTTATGCAGGTTTGCATAACCGTAAATTGCAGTATATTCATGTGGTTGACCATATTTAAGCACGTGGGAGTTGTGTTGATGAGCTAAACAAGAACAATGATGGCAGTCATTCCATTATTAGCAGGCTTTTTGTGTCTTTTTGCTGCCTGAAGTGTGTGTTTTCACTGTGTTGTGCCACCTGATGAGAAGCCCAGAGCAGAGCAGTGCCTGTGGCACAGCAAATAAGAATTAAAACCACAAAACAAATGGAGACACAACAGAAAACGTAAACCTTGCAGCAGTCTGTTATTTTAGATGTCAACCTCATCTCTTCTTGTTCCATAGAATTTTAAGATTGATGATTTTAGAGCCTTTAAGCAGTTGAAAAACTTTAATTTGAAGTTCACTTAAGTGCCCTTAAAACTTTCCTCACAGATTACATTCTCTGTGTGCCTCAGATATCTCAGAAATACCTCAAGCCAGCAGCAAACACATCCCTAAGGCCAGCACACAAAAATGTTTACCTGGAGCAAAAGAAAAGCCACTTCATGAAGAATAAGTGTTGATTATTGCCAAAAAAGAATTTGTGTGGTCTTTAGGCTTTAAATTGTAGATTAGATATTGGGAAGGAATTCCTCCCTGTGAGGGTGATGAGGCCCTGGCACAGAGAAGCTGTGGCTGCCCCATCTCTGGAAGTGTCCAAGGCCAGGTTGGAGCAACCTGGGCTAGTGGAAGGTGTCCCTGCCCATGGCAGGGAAGTGGAACAGGATGAGCTTTAAAGTGCCTTCCAACCCAGCCATGATTGCATGATTCCAGTGGTGGTTTATGGAAGTTGAAGAGGTTGTTTTTCCCTCCCTCAGCCCTTCGCAGCCCGGCTCTGGACGTGGCCTCCCCCCCGAACGTGGGGCTCCGCCGGAGCGGGCAGATCGAGGGCGTGCGGCAGATGCACCACAACGCGCCCCGCAGCCAGATGGCCACCGAGAGGGACCTCATGGCCTGGAGCAGGAGGGTGGTGGTCAACGAGCTCCCTCCAGGCGTCAGCAAGTAAGATGCTAAGTGAGCCAGGGGAGGAAAAAATATCTCATTGTGTGATATTTAATAATTAATCCGTACTCCTGAAGTGATTTTGCAGAAACGCGTTGGCTTTGGGGGTTGGTTGGTCGTGTTGTTTGGAACGTTAGGATTGGAGTGGGGAGTTGAGAATAGTAATTCCTTCTTTTCACAATTCAGTCTTTCTTCAGTAGTTCAAACACCACATTTCCCTGAAGTTTTATTTAAAACAAACCCCATGCAAATAATTTTAATTCATTCCAGTCTACTTGGAAGTAATTATGGATGCTCAGCTAAGGAGTTTGCTTCCTTAACTTATGATTCTAGGAGTGATGGTGCTTGTGCACAGATTCCTTATAGCAACAGAACAAGTATTTCTATGTGTGTCTTAATGAGACTGGTGAGTTATTTGATGATTTACTGAATAAAAGGGATGTTTCTTCTGCATAATTAGGGTCCAGGAAGAATGTCGAGCTGCCAAAGGTGAAATAGAAATTAGTTTATACACTGTTGAAAAGAAGAGAAAGCCATCCCACACCTTACAACGGGTGAGTTATAGCACTAAATTAAACAAAAAAACCCAACCCAATTTTATTAAATTATTTAGAAGATCAATACTCCTAATTGTTCCTCTGGCTCTGTCTTCCTTCTATAGCTGTGATTTGTCTGTCTGTAATGTGCAAATAGTGGTAAATCTCTATCCTTGAGGCTTCAGTGGTGGGAAGATTCTGGGAAAGAAAAAGAGCAGAGCCACAGTGGGGTTTCACTTGGACTTGTGGAAAATGGGGATGGTCCTGTGCAGGGCTGAGGGTTGGACCTGATGACTCGTGTGGGTCCCTTCCAACTCAGCATATCCCGTGATTCTGTGCAAAGAGACAAACTTTAGAGGTGCCACAGTTTTATAAGTGGCTGGAATTATCTTATGCAGAGATTTCAGGAATTTTATAGAAAAAAATTATGTTTTCCCTAACTTCCTTTCTACTTTATAAAGTAGAATTGATATTGAACCAAAAACCACGCTTGGAAGTGCCCTTAAACGAGCCACGGCGCGTCCAAGATTCTGCAGCGATTTCCTGTTTGCAATTGGAATATAACATTCAGTCACGTTAACGAGGCATCTTTTAAGTGTGTAACTCATCCTCGACTCCTTGGTTTTGTGCTGTTTGTCCCTGTGGCAGAGCGAATTCCAGGCGGGCAGCGGCAGGTCCCTGCGCAGGAACCAGCGGCGGCGGCAGCACGCCTACCAGACCCGCTCCACCATCGAGCACAGCCCACAGGGAGCCGCCCACCACCCCTGTGCCCGCCAGCAATCCGACAGCTCCTCCGAGGTCTGACCCCCCAGACACCCCCCAACAGCCTCCCTGCTCCCAAATCTCACAGCACAGCAACACTCCCGAGTTTCTCTGTGCGGGGAGAAACACTCGGCTCGTTGATTCCCGGGGATCTGGGGCGTGTTGGTCTGGGAGGGTGCAGGATCTTCTCCCTCAGTGCCAGTACAGTGTTCAAAAGTAGCATGAAACAGCTCATGTATTTTTGGAAACCTGAAATGTTTTCAAGTAAATTTAACTGGGTTGTGTTAAAGCACTTGCTATTTTGGGATCTCACGCAGCACGTGGATTCAGGGCAGGGCTTTGATTTCGTTTTGCAGTGCTTTGATTTCAGCTACATCTGTGGACTGCTGTGGAAAGAGATGGAGTATTGGTATTAATCATTGATATTGGCAAGGGAAGAACTTAAAATATCCCAGATTAAATATAACTTGTTGTCCTTAAGGAAGAGGCCGAACGTTGTTGCTTTGTAGATGCACTGAATGTACAGAATAGCTAAAAAAGTTGGGCACTTGGCACTAAAATTCATTAATCAAACATTTAAATATGAACTCATGTTATGGTTCTAATAGAATTAAAATTCACATCTGTTTCTATAGGAGTTATAGCATATAATATTATTTATACTATACTATATAACTATAAGGGACAAAAAGGACAAAGTATAATATTGATTAATACATAGAAAGAAATTGTCTACTTATTTATATAGGAATTATAAAATCATATAGTGTCGTACTAAGATACAGAAAGAAACTGTGGACCTACTTACTCGAATCTAAACCAGCCCTTAAATACAAAGTTTCCCTCAGATGACACATCTTGCTTGCAAACACAAATTACATATTTTAGCCTTGACCCCAAAGTGAAACCTTCCCTTTTTAACACAGGAAGATGAGACTGTTGGCACAAGTGATGCCTCCATGGATGATCCCGTGGCAGCCTGGCAAAGTGAAAGCAGTTCCAGGTACCTTTACTGGTCTCTGAATTGGTAATACTGGTTTATTATGGAATTTAATTAAGACAGTTGGTGTTGTGATACTCAGACTTCATTTTGAAGACTGATTTTTTTTCCCTCAGTTCTTTGTGAAACGTTTTATGTTGTGGGTTTTTTGGTGTTGGTTTGTTTTTGTTTTTTTTCAGTCAGAAGCAGTTTTGAAAGACCATTTGTAAGAAAATGGTGTCTTTAATTAAGAACTACTTGAAAAAATCAAAGCCAGTTTGCCATGCAAATCCTGTATGTGTGTTATTTGATATTCAAGAAGTCAGAACTGGATTTTTAGGGAAGTGCTCTGGTTTTCTACATTTTTCAAGCATTTTTTACTGCTGGTTCTTCTGAAATCAGTCCGTGAATTAGTGAGATGATGAGTATGAAAATTGGTATCAGCCATAGCTGCAGTTTTACTGGGAGTTTCAAATGGATACAATAATTTGCTGAAATCACAAATTCTGTAAATTCACATGACAACAAAGTTCTGTGCTAATCCTGACATCTGCTCCCCAGGAGAGCAGGTTGAATGTTTGGGCCTTTCAGTCCATCGTGTGAAAACTGAAGTTTTCTGTTCTCTTTCTTACAACTTTTTCTTATCTGCAGTGATTCATCAAGTGAATATTCGGACTGGACAGCAGATGCTGGAATTAATCTCCAGCCTCCAAAGAGACAAACCAGGCAGGCAGCTCGGAAAATCTGTAGTAGTTCTGAAGATGAAAATATGAAGGGAACAAAAGGACTGGAGCCAAAGCGAAGGAAACTTAAACAGCCTAGAAAAAAGGTCAGCATTTGTAAATTTTTAGTGTCTGTTTTACTTTAGGAATATAAATTTGGTTTTTTGGTGTTTTTTTTTTTCAAAGTAAATTTGTTCACAGACAAGCATATAGGAAGAAAGAAACTATAGAGAGCACAGGAATTGAAGTGCCAGTGGTACCAAAGTGATTTTATTGTTTGTTTTCCTGTGTGACATAGATGTTTTCTCCCAGGTTTACGCTCTTCCCTGCAGTTAGATTTACTCCAGGATGGTTTTGTTGTAAAATTACAATGGATCTGTATTGTATCTACATTGCCAGGTTTCTTTTTCCTGGTATTTTTTTTTAAAAAAGAGCTGTTTAGAATATTTATAAAAGTACAGTTTCTTTATTTTATTTTATTTTCTATTTATTATCTAGAACCACAGCCCAGTTTGGGCTGGAAGGGACCTTAAAGTCCACCCTTGTTCCATGGGCATTTTAATGAATTTATGAATGTTTTAATTTTCTATTGTATTTATAATAGACATGTCTTATTCCCTACTATTTAGTGGAGGTTTGGGAAGACTGACATTCCAGTATTTCCTTTGCTTTATATCTCTTATGTGCAGTAACTGCTGTATGGTCAGTTTTTCATGTGTTCTACCATAGTAATTAATTGTATTCTGACTATTTTAGTAATTGCATTCTAAATATTATATTAATGGTGTTCTAAATACTGTATTAATTGTATTCTAAATGTAATGTGTTTCAGAAGCCTAGTGGCCTGCTGTCCCTGGAAGGGGAGCCCAGTGAGGAATGGCTTGCTCCTCAGTGGATCCTGGACACCATTCCCCGGCGCTCCCCGTTCGTCCCACAGATGGGAGATGAGGTACTGCCTGCAGCAATTCCCACATTCCACAGGGGCTGGAGAGCTTGGGTTGGTCAGGGCTATATACCCAGCAGTGAACTGTGCCCAAAAATAGGCTGAATTTTGATAATTCTCAGGCAGTTTGTTGTTTGCAGATAATCCTGAGTCTCTTTTTCTGCAGTGGTGGCTGAGGAGTAGCAGGAAGAGCTGGTTGTTCACCTTCACCTGCCATTTCTTAATTATCCCACTTTTGAAGCACAGAGGAAGTGCTGACTTGGGGGGCTGATAGAAATATTTTTAACTAGAAGAGTGTTTTATAATGCAATAGATAAGTGGGCAGTAAGTTCTCATCCCTGAGGCCTCCTGTTCATAGAAATTTTAGAATGAACAGGAAGAGAACTCTCAGTAAAATAACCTTCTCTTTTTTTCTCTTTTTTCTCTTTTTCTCTTTTTTTTCCCTTGTAAGATCATATACTTTAGGCAAGGCCATGAAGCTTATGTGAGGGCAGTAAGGAAAGCCAAAATTTACAGTATTAACATGCAAAAACAACCATGGAACAAAATGGAACTCAGGGTGAGTTACAGAAATACTTCAAAGAGCTGAGTGTCTCTGTAATGTTAAACTGACACGAAAAACCAGCATGAAAAATAGGAAGAAGGAATTACTTTAAAATGTTAATATTGAAGTTTAAATTGTAAATATTAATTCTTTACATCTGTTCAGTTCCTGATTTTGGACATGGTTCTCAGGAGTCACTTTCCACACAAATTATTTTCATTTAACACTAATTCATTCAGAACCCACCACTCCAAAGCTGTTTATAGTTCTCTCACTGCTCTACAATGACTTGAACATTTGGTTTCTAGTTCTTGTTTTTAATGCTATGGTAAGAAGGAAGAAATTATGGTGTAAACACCTAAGTGTGTGTACAAGCTCTTTTAAACACTGGATCTTACTTTGAACCAGAGTCCCCTAGTACTTAATCCACAGTGTTGCCATGTTTTTCCCTGCTTTACTCCAATTTTATATCAAAAGAAGAGTCCATATATGTGCTGATATTCATATATGTGTATGCCAGTGCTTCTATTATATGAAAATAATTGCTTAACTGGAACAATACCCAGTTACTAGGCTGAAGTATTCAGTGATTCCAGCTGTAATTTTCCAGGGCATCAGCAGCTTGTAAGGAAAAGGAAACAGCGTTTCACTTAGGATAGAGTTTGACAGGATGTGAACATAAAGGCTATTGTGGAATTTCTGTTTTAAGAGGAAGAATTTCCTTTTCCCCCCCTACACAAGAGTGAGGAGCCCTGGATTAGATCAGGGATAAACTTTGGTGCCATCAATGTGGTTAAAACCAGAGTGGGTTTGGTCCTTAGAACCTCAAGTAATTTGTGGGAATCCTGTTCACAAATCTACCAAGAGAATGAGCATCTTACACCTTCCTGGTTTTTGGTTTTAAGGTGTCAGTGATTGATTTTTAGTATTTGGAAAAATAAAATTTATGGGTGAAATTACCTGGGCTGTAGAGTAGGAACACTGCTTTATATTAATATGTTTAATCCTTTAAAGTGGATATTTTTGTGGTCAGCGAATAAATAATGCTGTTCCATATTCATTGATAAATAGGAACAAGAATTTGTGAAGACTGTAGGGATTAAATATGAAGTTGGGCCTCCCACACTCTGCTGCTTGAAGCTTGCATTCCTGGATCCAATCACAGGCAAAATGACGGGAGAATCCTTTTCCATAAAGTAAGTCACTGGAACGCTGATGACATCCTGCAGGAGATTTTTTTGCAGTGTAAAAAAGCTTCTCCCTCCTCCTTCCAAATGCATGGAATTTGGGGACTGTGCTGTGCATGCAGAATTATATTTCTGGGTAGTAATAACTTTCTGGGTAGTAATAACTTTCCCTGTCTTGTTTCCTGAAGGTACCATGATATGCCAGATGTCATTGACTTCCTCGTGCTGCATCAGTTTTATAACGAAGCCAAAGAAAGGAACTGGCAAATAGGTGACTCCTTTTTTTTTTTCTTCCCCACTTCCATATGTTTTCTGCACCATTTCTGCAGCTGTTTAATGGGATGCAGGGTCTTCATTACATCATGTGAAGGACTGTACACACGTGATATTGTCACAGAATAGGCTGAGTTGGAAGGGACCCACGGGGATCACCAAGTCCAACCCTTAGCCCTGCACAGGACCTTCCCCAAGAGTCACACCATGATATTATAGAGGTCATTGGAAACTTTTATTTGATGTTTGCTGCAATTCCTATAGCAGAAAAAAACCAAAAAATATGAGAGAAACTGTCCCAAAACCTGTGAGAGCAGGAGAATCTCCTGATCTGTTGTGATTTGAGGCGTGGAAGCAGCTGTGGGTAATTCCCAGAGGTGTCCAAGGCCTTCCTTTAGGGCTCCATTCTTTTAGTGCAAAATGTAAAAATTGAAGTAGTGCATTTATGAAAGATGGAGTTGACTCTCTAAAAAGAAATATTTAATAATTATTGATGTTGTTCTTGTGCTGAATGCAATATTTTGCCTTCCAGGGGATAGATTTCGCAGTATAATAGATGATGCTTGGTGGTTTGGAACTGTGGAGAGTCAGCAGCCTTTCCAGGCAGAGTATCCTGACAGTTCCTTCCAGTGCTACAGTGTCCAGTGAGTTTTTACATGTTTTACATACAACTCAAATGGGTACCTCAGGCATCAGCATCTCTTTTTTCCATTTAAATAAATAACCAGCCACTTGATTTACTTATTTAATTTTGAATTTATTCCTAAAGCAACACTTCTGGTGTAAACAGCAGTGCAGTGACTATAGAGGGGATACAAGAGGAAAACAAGGAGTTGGAATGTCATCAGTGACAGGTCTTGTTCCTAAAAGGGATGACCTTTGTGGTGTAAATCTGGTAAAGAAAAGGGGCATTGTTATATTCAGCTTTAACTTGTGCATTTTGAATGTATTTGTTTTAATAGCTGGGACAATAATGAAAGAGAGAGGATGAGTCCCTGGGACATGGAACCAATCCCAGAAGGAAGTAAGTGTTGAACTCATGTTCCTGTGCAAAGTAAGCAGCTTTTTGCCATTGCTGGGACTTACTGCCTGTGGAATTCTCCCTTTCCAGCTGCCTATCCAGAGGAGGTTGGTGCTGGAGTTCCCGTGACTCCAGAGGAGCTGACAGCTCTTCTCTACAAACCCCAGGAAGGAGAATGGGGGGCCCATTCCAGAGATGAAGAATGTGAACGAGTGATCCGTGGCATTGAGCAGCTTCTTTCCCTTGGTATGTTTGGAGAGAAGGGGTGGAAGGATTAAGAATATCAGTATATTAATATCAGAATATCATGTGGTGGCACATGACTGAAGAGTAGATGGGATGGAGTGTTGGGAGTCGGTGTGGAGTATTTGAAATGTAAACTAAATTACTGAAAAGAGCCTTTTAAATTTCATATTTCAATTTCCTTTTAAGTTATATTCCTTTTTTTCCCCAGGGGTTCACCTGGGTTTCTCAGCGGGTCATATCTAAATGGGAATGAGCAAAACATTGAATTAAACCCCTCAAAACCAACCAACAAATCCTCACTGAACATCCTCACCAACAAATCCCTTGTAAATAGTTTGTAGCCATTTAATAGCACACCGTGATTTAATTTCTGCCTATATTTACACCCAGGACATGTCTGTATTCCTAACTTATATTACTTGTTGTAGCATTCCTGTTGTAAGTGATGTGCATGTTCCTTTCAGTGTCACATTTGGCTGCTGACACACAAACCTCAGATGTGATACTTAAACAAAAAGTGCTTTTTCGAGAGTATTTAACAGATGGCACAAGAGGAGGAACTGTCCCCTTTGTGTAATGACATTTCCAGCTGTAGATCTGGATTGCTTTTGCTGAATTCTTAGAAAGAAAACCCAGAAAGCATTAAAAGAAATATCGATATCGTGTAACATCCCTTGGAGGCATCTGAATGATTTTGGTCTTTTGTCTTGCAGACATTTCCAATCCCTTTGCAGTCCCAGTGGACCTTAGTGCCTACCCCATGTATTGCACTGTTGTTGCTTATCCAACTGACCTCACCACGATCAGGAGGAGACTTGAAAACAGGTTTTATAGGTCAGTTGGCTTCGGATTTGTTTGTAATCTCCGTTTGTTACAGCCCCATGGAGGGCAGTCCTGAGCTGAATGTTCTGTAATGCCCCTCCAGCAACGTGAGCAGCAGCATCAGATAGGATTCTGTTTGGCCTTGGGCAAAGTGAGTCTTCCTGAATAATAAATTCCTTTGGGTTGTTAAGGCAAAAGCCGGTATGGCTGGATCTGGAGTGTGTTTAACATCCTGGGCCTCACTCTTCGTGGAGGCAGAGCACATTTACTTTGTTTCCATCCCTGCTGCCTTTGAACCAGAGGTTTTGCTGGTGTTGCAGTTGCCAGAAATGGGCTAAATGCTGTAAAGTGGAAATCTCCATTTTTCCAGTCAACTTGGGAATAAATAACATCCTGATCATTTTTCTCCCTCTGAGGACCACCTGTTTCTCCTCGCTCTGAATCCCCAATTCCTTTTTTTTACTGCAGAATCCTACTGATCTCAGAGGGAAAACAATCCACACCTTCTCCTTCATCCCATTTCTTAAATTTTCTGTATTTTTAGGAGAATCTCTGCACTGATGTGGGAGGTCAGATACATTGAACACAATGCCAGGACCTTCAACGAGCCAGACAGTCCCATAGTCAAAGCAGCCAAAATTGTGACGGACGTGTTACTGCACTTCATTGGGTAGGTTTGGACTTCACAGCCCCCACAGCTTTGAGTTCCTGAGGGATTTGATTGAGTATCTTGGTTTTTGTCACTGTCCTTGCAGAGATCAGAGCTGCACTGATATCTTAGAGATCTATAACAAGGTGAAAGCAGAAGACCTGAGCAGCACTGATGAAGAAGAGGAGGTAAGATCATTTTCTTGCCTTCTGAAGTTCAGCACGTGCAAGAAATTTGATTTTTGTTGAGTCTTTATTTTCTGGGTAATTGCACTGAGTTTTTGAGATGAGCCTGTTCAGGCTCACCTGGGACAATAAGCTCCCTTAAGTAGGTAAAAATGATTCTTGGAACTGCCTGTCTTTAATCTGCTCCCAGTACATGGTGTTTTGTTGTGTGGGGAAGGATGAGTAATTAGGGGACTGGGAAGTGGAGCTGTTACTCAATCAGAGGACAACAGCTCCCCATTGCCAGCAAGGCAGCAGAGATGGTTTTCACGTGTAATTCTGTGTCATTTCCCATCCGTTGTTCCCTGGAGTGAAATGTCAGGTAGAGCCCAGATATCACTTCCTTGAGCTTTTTCTCTCTCCTTGCACCTTCTCCCCTTCAATGCAGTTTGAAATGGGCTGTAGTACCTGTTGCAAAGTGACCTGTTACAACCTAAATCACCTGGGTTTTACTTTTCAGTGTTATTTTCTAATACACAAGATAGTATAAGATTTAGTGAGGAGGTTTCTTCCCTAAGACATTCTCTTTTGTGGCAAATTGGAAATATGAAAGTTAAACCTGGTGCTGCCTGAGCACCTGTTTGCTTGGGGCTGGTGCTGCTGTCTTGGGTTTGTGTTCAAATTAAAGTCTGTGCTACAGTGAAATAATTTCATTATTTTATAAAACTGAAGATGGAATAACACCATCTGTTTTCACAGACTGTGAAAAAAGTATTTTGAAGAAAATGAGAGATTTCCATGGTAAAATAGCAGACCCCCCTTTCCCAACTCAACCTTCTACTCTCAGTTTTGGATCTCAGAAGTGACCAAAATTCCCTCTATATCACCTTCCTCTCTCCAGCCTTCCAAAGAGCTGGTTTATAGTGTGTTTTGCTTTATAATATTTTAAAAGTTTAAATATTTTTTAGGTGTTAGGAAGGAATCCTTCCCTGTGAGGGTGGGGAGGCCCTGGCACAGGTTGCCCAGAGAAGCTGTGGCTGCCCCTGGATCCCTGGAAGTGTCCCAGGCCAGGTTGGATGGAGCAACCTGATCTAGTGGAGTCCTCTCAAAAATTATTTATATTTAATTACTGGTAAAAGCTGTGTACAAAGGAATTTTTGTTGTAATTCCTAAATCCAGGTTCTGAAAAGAATATTACACCCACCTGATGTAAGTAAGGCACTGCATGAAACCTGAATAAACTCAGTGCAGCTGCTCAGAGCATGAAAACTGAGGCAGGGTAATGAAGCTCTGCAAGGCTGCAACAGAGCTGAGTCTTGAGGACTGAAAATCAGCCATTCCTATTTCTCATATGTTTTTATGTATCGTTTTTTATGGGAGCAAACTTGGAAAAAGCATGAAACAGCTTAAAGTCAGGAATCAGGTGGATCGAGTTATGTAAATTCTAGTTTGAAATTAGTTTCTGCTTTTCTTGAGCCATTTATTACATTTGAGTAGTTTGAAATATTTGTTGTTGTTGGCTGTTTTTTAACCCTTTTTCCATGGCTGAGGGTCCATCCAAGGCCCTGTGTGTGATCATTCCCTTTGCCTTTAGGTGGCAGAAGTAGATGTGGATTCAGACGCTCCAGGAACTTCCTCTGGGAAAAGAAGAGTGAGTAAAACTTCTGCTTTGGTCTTTTTTTTAGATTAGATTTGAAAAATATCAAGAACAGTCAAGTTTAGATAAAACTGATACAAATAGCGAGGCTGGAGCTGAAATATTGCAACTTTGAGTTTTGGGTGTGAGTGCTACATATGACCAGAAAAGCCAAATTGGGCCATCAGCTTTGCTTGAATCTTCCTGGATTTCTGTTTTTAGTTCTGGAGATCTTTGAATCAGAATGCTGGGAAATTAATAGGAAATTGAAGGGGAAAATTGGAATTTTCTGATAATTTCTGTTTCCCTGCAGGTAAGACGACGAGTGAAGAGGCAGCCCATGAAAGCCAGTCCTGATGCCTGGAAGGAGCAGTGCCAGCAGCTGCTAAACCTGATTTATGAACGGGAGGACTCAGAGCCTTTTAGGCAGCCTGTTGATCTCTTCTCTTACCCTGTAAGTGCACCTTCCACATCCAAAATGGTTCATCCTTTGGCAAAACACCCGTGCTGGGCGTGTCTGTGCTCTCCCTTTTACGAGCAGAGAATTATCTGCAATAACTCGAAAGTAAAATAATTACTTGAGCCACTGGATGAACACTGAGGTGCTTTTATTGCTGTAGGATTTGCCAGCCTTTACTGTTTTCATCAGTACTTTACTATTTCGTGTCCTTCCAGGATTATCGAGACATTGTAGACACTCCCATGGACTTCAGCACTGTGAAAGAAACCTTGGAAGCAGGAAACTACACCAGTCCCTTGGAATTCTACAAAGACATTCGTTTGATATTCTGCAACTCTAAGGCTTACACTCCTAATAAAAAGTCTCGTGTAAGTAATAAATTTTAATGCCCTTTTTTTTCCACAAAGACCTTGGCCCTACATGAATAAAACACATGGAATAATGTCTGAAGAGCAAAGCACTGCTTGGTGTAATAAAAATAACCAGTGTATATCAATTCTGGGGCCTGTGCTTATAAATTTGCTTTGTTCTGCTCACCCAGATCACATAAAACTTTCATTTTCATCTGAACTTTCTGAACTTAAAGCTTCTGAGATGTTTAGTGTTGCAGCTGTTTCCTGAAATATTTGCAGCAGAAAACTGATCACAAGGTGCTTTTATTTTTTGCAATAATTTATTCCTGGAAACAAGGCTATCAGCTTGAAAACTGCATATTTATCTCTGTCCATCTGTCTACAAAAGGATCCTTTTCAAATTAATGGAAATATGATGCAATATTTCTACTACCAGAGGAGATGAGATACTTATTTTTTTCTAGTTGACTTAGAATATTTGGCAGTACTTTTTGCACACTGTTGCCTGTGTTTCTCAGGTGCTAATCCTGCTTTTTGCTGTTTGGACTTAGAGGCAGAAAAAATGCATTGGATTGAAGCCCTAAGGAGGATATGGAACGGGGGAAAAGGGAGATCAAAATGTTGGAATATAGATATTTTTGTATGAACTAAGTAAAATGACAACTGGTATGTGACTGATATGTAAACATGGCTGTGTTTGATCTGTGTTCCTGTGTCAGCTTTTCCTAAGATGTTTAGTGATCAAATTACTCTAAAATTTTCAAGTGCTGTAATGATATTTATCCTCAAAAAAATCACAAGTTGGCACCAGGACAGATGCAGTTTTAGCACTGTTGGTGCAAAACAGAGTTGGAGTGGTCGGTGTCTTCGTGGTATAAAAGCAGACAGAGTTTTGACTGCGTTTTCAGACATAAAATTGTAATAATTGCAATGGAAGAACAGCCAGGAGTGAACTTGTGGCTGAGGCTACACAGAGACAAGGCCTAGAGAGAGGGCAGGAAAAGGGTTTAAAGATTGTGACATCTGGTTTACAGAAATTAGGAATGAGGACATTGCAGTTGACTTCTGTGTGCAGCTGTGTAGGGGTGGAATTAAGACATTACACCAGGGAATTAAAGCAAAAATAAGGTGAGGGGACAGCAAAATTAATTTATTTTTCCCTTGGTATTCAAGTTATCTTATGGGCTGCTTCTTCCATGCTTTATGGGGTTGACAAAGGAGGTTATATTCCAGTAATTTAGATACGAAATTTCCTTTTTACTCTGGAAATATTTTGTACTGGAAGTAAATCTTTTTAGGAAAACACTTTCTGTGGTGAGAATACAGAAGGAAATTATCTGCAAAGGACCTCGTGGTGAAATGTCACCATGAATTCTTCCTTTGTGCTACAAAGTCTGGACATCTTGGTGATTGTTTTTTGGTTGTTCTTCCAAGTTACTGAACTTCTACTAAATCTGACTGTGCTTTCTCACTCCAGATTTACAGCATGACCCTTCGACTCTCTGCCTTGTTTGAGAATCACATGAAGAACATCATCTCTGAGTACAAGGCAGCAATGCAGTGTCAGAAGAGGAGGAGGCCACGGTACCGAAAACGGCTGAGGAGCAGCAGCAGCTCCCCCTCAACCAGCAGAGCATCCAGGTAATGTGGGAGAGTGGGACTGCCTGGCAGTGGCATTCCAGGGAACAGTGGTAGGATAACCAGACAGCAACAGTATTGCTCGTTTCCTGCTGCTATTGCTCTTTTGGGTGATAAAATCGTGTTCAAGTGTAGTTTGTGCATAATTCTGGTAAGTGAAGGACTTTGTGGTTACAGTTATTCCCTCTGGAGGAAATGAAAGACCAACTGTCTCTTCACCTTTGTTTACTTGAAAAAAGTGTTGTTTAACACTGTATATCAGCCTTCTGTCTGATACATTATCTAAGTAAACTGAGTATTGGTTTTAAAAAGGGAGATAAAGTGTTGTTCCTGCAAACTCATCTGCTTTAGCAGACACATGGTGGTGTAACTATTTTTAGTGTTATTACAACTGTGTGAGCACTGGGGAAAAGATATTTGTTTGATAAATTCGCTGCAAAAATCAAGGCACTTTGCAGGGGAAATTGGTTTTGTCTTTGAGTCTTTTGGTGCTGACAGTTTTCTCTCTTTGGGATATTTTGTGTTTTCAGCCCCAAAGGGAAGCAGAAACAAATGAAGATTCAACCTAAACCCAACCAGAATACCTCACTGCCCCTGACCAGGACGAGCTCTTCAGTCTCATCTCATGGTGAGGAGGAATGTTCTAAAGTACAGCCTACTTGTGTGTGCAGATTGGATCTGTTATTCCTGAGGCACATGCTAAACACACCTGAGGAGGGAGCAAGTGGCAAGGTCATGGAAATGTGTTGTCTGTAGGTTGTTTTAGTTGAACTTGGCTGTTAGGAAGTTATGGGTAAGGATCAGGGAATTGGGAGCCTTAGTGAGAATTAACCTAGTCCCCAGAGCCTGGGCTTCCTGTACATGGGCTTCTCTCATACAGCAGTTATGGATAAATTAATCTTACTTTGGATTATACCAAAAGGAATCTGTCTCTTCATGGCTGTAGAGGCAGCTTGGTGAGATGAACCTGACTGGGGCTGTTAACTCAGGTGATCCAAAACCTCCCCAGCCCTGTAAATAGAGGATAAAAATCACTCTGTCACGTTGTGCTGTCCTGTGTAAAGTTTCAGATACGGCAGAAGAACCTCTGGGTTCAGCCACTGGTGAAGAGCTGGAGGGTCAACCATCTTCCTCAGGCTCCAATGCACAGAACCGAAGTGGAAATGCCATAGATCCAGGGAAAAGCAGGCCAGTCAGGAGTAAATCCACACCAGTGAAACAAGGTGAGAAATAATAAGATTCTGTTGTTTGAATAACTGGTTTCACTAGAGATGAAAGATGTTCCTTCTCTCTGATGTTGATGGTATTATTGCCTGAGTGTAACATTATATATATTCCCAAACCATACAGAAGAAGTTGAGTTTACTTTACTCCTCACAGTTCTGTGGTCTCTTGTCTGAGGTGTGGAGTGCACATGATTCCACGTGGACTTCAGTGAGATCCTTTAAAATCTCTCCAGGTGGAAAAGCTTGATTGCCCTTAAACTCCTACAGTTCCTTCAGGAGTTACAAATAGCAAACAAACCAAAGGCATCCCCACCCCACAACCTCCTTTTATTAATCAAGTTGAAACTAAAGATGAAAAAAAGTTTCCCCCCAAAATGTAAATATTTTTATTCTACTCAAGACAAAGTGGTTGTGATTGGAAGGGAAACACTGTTTGAAGCTGTGGTAAGTTGTCTCTGGGACATGTCACTCAGAGTTTGCACTGAGGTGGGCACTGAGTGGGCAATGCCTGAGCCCTGGAGCCTTTCCCAAGTCCACACCCCTGTGCTGTAGCCATGCTGGATGCTGCAGGTGAGCTCTTCCTATGTTAAAGAAGATATTGAATCGTCATTATCAGATTCTTAACTCTCAAAACATGTAGGATTTTGGGTCCCACACCAGCAAGATATTTTATGTATTTTTTAAGTTAAGATGCCCAACAATCCTAGTGAGCTTTCTTGGGTTATTGACTCTGCTGAATTATGCTTCCCTGGACTCAGCCTTTTGAGAACATGCATTTGAGGGGCAATAAATCCTGCTCGCAGTGTGTTATTTTCATTTATATAGCTTTGAAATGGATTTGAGAGTTTTTCCTGCCTTGGTGGGATTCACCAGATTGAGTTTTAGATGTTCACTCTGGGCTCCTTTTATTGTCTGGATTTTCCCTGAACTCTTAGTCAGGAGAGTTTGAAGTTGTTGCTTCCGGATAAGAACTACATTTACTTTGATAAATTTTCCTCTTAGAGCACCTGTTTGTGTCCCCAGCACATAAAGGGTGAGTAGCTCCAAGCTGGATCATCCCCAGAGCACACCTGAGGCAGCTGAGGAGAATCCCAGAGGCAGCTGAGGCCAGTCCCACTCTTTGTGTCCTGTTTGGCTCAGGTGTGATGCTGATGGGGTTTTTTTGTGTTTGCTTAGATCACTCTCCTGATGGACCCCTCACCAATGGAGATGGCAGAGAGCCTCGGGCAGGAGTCAAGAGGAAGTTACTGAGCGCGTCGGAGGAGGACGAGCACCTGGAGGAGGCAGAGGAGGAGGAAAAGAAGAGAGAATTAAAGGAAAAGTCTGGTTTGTCTTCATCAGAAAGTGGGGAATCGGGATCCAGCTCCAGCTCTGAAAGCAGAAGTGGCTCTGATTCCGACTCGGAATCAACGTCCAGGACAGATCAGGATTACATTGATGGAGACCATGACTACAGCAAAGTGGTGCAATCCAAAAAGCCCAAACGGAAAATCAAACGGAAACTCAGCGCCGGGAAGAGGAATTGGCAGGGCAGGGGCACAGGGAGGAGGGGGAGATGGGGCAGGTGGGGGAGATGGAGCAGAGGGGGCAGAGGGGGGAGAGGTGGAAGAGGCTGCGGCAGAGGCAGAGGCGGCGGCAGGGGAGGAAGGAGAGGCCGCGGAGGCCGAGGGGCCTCGCGAGGAGCCACCAGAGCGAAACGCGCCCGAATCGCCGACGACGAGTTTGAGAACCTGTTTGGGGGCCAGTTTGGAGAGAACGTGTTTGGGGGCAGGTTCAGCCGCCCCCCTCGGATCAAAACCAGGAACGAGGGCAGGAGGACTGTCCTGTACAACGATGACTCCGACAACGACACCTTCGTGCACACCGAGGATCCGTTGAACCTTGGTACTTCCAGGTCAGGCAGGGTGCGCAAAATGACAGAAAAAGCCAGGGTCAGCCATCTCATGGGATGGAATTATTGACAGGTGGAAAACTTTGGAACAATTTTAAAAGAACTTCAATGGCCTTCTACTGCAGGGATTTTACCAGAAATTCTACCAAGCAAGTTGTGCGGGGACTCCACTCACGTTTTCACAGTGGTGCTTTTCCATCCTGTCAGTTTGTGTTTGTTTTAAAGCTTCAGCTCTCCACACTTCATTGGTCAAAACAAGCCTTAGTCATTAGGCCTTAAATTACAGAAATTCTTCCCCACACACTACGAGTTCATCACATTAAAGAGGCTTCCAGCTTCTCAGTAAGAACATGACATTTTTGAGTCACGCTTATGAATTCTCTCCCTCGTTTTGTTTTTGTATTATAGAAATAGCACCTTCTTACAGAGTTTTTATGTGGTTTCTGCCATAAATCCTTAGACACAGTAATAATTATAACTTTTGCACAATACACCAATCCTAAAGGCAGCTATAAAATGTTTACAGTTTCTATATTGTAAGAAGGATCTGGATTATTTTAATCTTCCCAGGCCAAACGTTGATGGAATTGTGCTGAACTGAAGTATGTCTATACTACAGTTTTGGGGGTCCTGATGTGCTTTCTATCGGTTCTTTATTCGTGTAAAAAAGTGACAAAAGGGTTGGTGCCTTGTAAATATGTAGCAAACCTTTGATGTGGTGTGTCCTATGTGTGCATTAACTTTATTAAAAAGAGAATACTTGAGAAGTATGAATATCTAGACAAAAGGTGCCAAATGCAAAAGTTACTTGCATCTATTTTCTTTTTGTCCTCTCATATTTTTATAGTATTAATTGAGATTGTGCAGCTAAAGGGGTGACTTCAACATTTGAAAGGTTCCTCCTCTTCAAAGCATAAAGTGATTTTTAATAGTAGCTCAGCTACCTCTTATTTACAACTACTGGAAACTGAAAAGAAAATAGATGCTGTTATTCAGTGCATGTTGAAGAGGCGAGAAGGAGCTTGAGGGGTGGAAGTTGTAGAGTAACTGTATCTTCATTCTGTTGTCACCATGAAAACCAATTCAGTGGTTACCAGAGTTCTCAGAAGCAGCACGTTCTGTGCCGGTGGGGATTTGTTTGTGCGGAGGGGCTGAGCTGCTCCCACTCCTTCCTGCTGCCCCTTGATCCGTGAAAATGTGGGTTTGGATGAGGGGCTGGGGGAGCCCTGCTCCCTCTGGCCGTGCTGGTACAGAACCCTCCAGACTGACTCTTGTATCTCAAGCTTCCAGAAGAGTATTCCTGTTGCACTGTACTCTTGTTATCCTGGGAAATGCTGACTTGAAACCCTTTGGGCAGTGGTAGTGCAGTTTGTGAGGAGATTGGTGCTCTGGCTCCTCCGGGAGCAGAACCGGGCGCTTGGCGTGGGCTGAGCTGGAGCTGAGCAGCCTCTTCCTTCCTTCCTGGGCTCTGGCTGGAATATATATGGGACTTCAATTTTCTCCCGTTGTCCAAATGGATCTGACAGCTCCGAGAGTGAGTCAGGTCACAGAGAGAACAAACAAAAAGAGGCTACAAAGTTCCGCTGGAGTTTTTCAAGGTTTTTAGTTTTTTTTTAAAACTTTCATCCAATATCCTTCAGTTCTTCTGTGCACAGCTTGGTCAATAATTCTGGAAAACCTCAGGCAGCAAAGAGCGACCCATGTATATTCTCAGATGCAGAAGGAATTTAATTTTTGACTTTCTATATTCAGCACTAGCTATTTTATCTCACTTTCCAAAAAAACCCAACTCTAGTTAGATGCAAAAATGACTTGAAAAAAAAAAAAAAAAGCAGAGGTTTAGTTTTGTGATGAAGGAGAGTATATCCTAAACTGCTCATTAATATGAATTTATGGTACAGTACAAAAATCACACTTTTAATTTTTTAAGGAATGGTTGGAATCAGCCGTAATCCACTGCTGGACTCAGTTCTGGTTTTGATGGGGGGGGGGTGGGAAACAAGTGCAAAGGCTCTCCTAGATCTGTGTTGGGCTTTAAAGTATAAACACCTGTCCTATCATCTTTCTCATATATCTGTATATATATACACGCATTTATATTTATAAGAAATGTATTATTTGTTTGACTGATTGGTCTTTTTACATATGGTAACCAGGAATAGCATGTATGCATCAGTCCATAGTCAAAATCATATCCTTAGATGAGTCCTGTGAGCTAATGTAAACACTAGGGGTTCTGTCCTAAAGCCTGAAAAGCTTGAAATGCAAAACAAATGCTTTTTTTCCCCTCTCTTTCTGACTGGCCGAAAATCCACTTACTCCTTATTTATTTTGTGTAGGGGCTGGGGAGAGATAAACCACAGGGATTCCAGAGAAACCATTTTATAAGCTGATGTATTTTAGCAGCAATTAGAATAAGATTAAATATGTTCTTAACTGTATCTTTTCTATGTCCTGTGAAGATACCAGTGAAGCATCACTTTGCTGTGGCGTAAGTATTACTCCATGTGTCCCATGGTTCCCAGCTAGAGCAGGATGTGCTGGAACAACAGAATTTAGTGTAAAAATTGAAAAAAAAGCTTCTTTTTTTTTTTTTTTGTGCATGAGAACCTTTTATAAGCATGACAGAAATAACTTGGGTTTAGAGCTGTTCTTTTTGCTTGGTTTGTGTCTGGATTCTTCCTCTGAGTTGGGCAGTTGATTTCTCACAGCCTCGTTCCGGGGAATAATTAGACTTTTGTAGGACCTTGGACGCTTTCTCTCAAATCCCAGATCCTGTCAGGAGGTCGTAGAAAACTCAGGGTGAGCCCACCAGGTGTAGCAGAAGCAGGAAAGTGATTCAAACCATCTAAAGGTCTCCCTGACCCAGCCCCTGGGTGCTCAGCCAGCAGCTCCAGAAGGTGCTGAGCTCCAGGCAGGCTGCAGAGTCAGGAACGTGGTGTCTTTCCTTGCACTCTTTACAAAGAACTCCAAACTCTGCCTAAGGAATGGGATTTAAGGTGTGATTTTTCTGGGATTGTTGGGGGTGTGCAGGCAGGCCAGGGGCTCCTCTGCTGCTGTAGATGTTTGGGCTTTGGTGGTTCTGTTCCCTCTGAGGTCAGGCTGGCATGATCCCAATCCTGAGCTGCCAGCACACTTCAGGGCACCTTGGAAAATGGACCCTCAGCCCCACACAATCCATTCTCCTTGGAGATAGGGCTGGAATCTTGTGTCTTTGCTCTTGGCCTCTCCCAACTCCAATCTGCTGTCCCTGCAGTGCTCCCGTGTTTTCCCAGACCAGGGCATGGATGACAAAGCTTATTTTGCAGTAGTGATGTGCTGTTGTCTCAGATATTAGGGAAGAATGGGCTGCCCGGGGCAGTGGTGGAGCCACTATCCCTGGAGGTGTTCAGGAAATAAGCAGATGTGGCACTTGGTGATGTGGTTCAGTGGCCATGGTGGGATTCAGTTGAAGGTTGGACTTGGAAGGTGACCTTGGAAGCCTTTTCCAACCTTAATGATTCCATGATTCAGCCCAAATTTTGCCTGCTTTCTATTTTCTCTATCACTTTTGATTTTCCTTTTTGCCATGTCCCACCTCTCCCCTTTGGCTTCCCTTTGTAGGCTATTTATGATGAATTTTGGCTCTCCCCTTTGGCTGGACTTCTTGGCTGGAAAGTTTAATTCTTTTATCCCTCTTTTTCCCCAAGACTTTCCATATTTTTTATATCTGCCTTATTGTGTTTACTAGCAACATTCCTAAATGTCTGGAGGCAGATTTAATGAAGATGGAAAGTTTGAGGATTGGCTTCTTGGCTGCACCTCCGAGGCCATCCATACCCAGAGTGGGGCCACTGCCAGGTCAGCTGAGGCAGCACATCCTTCCCTCAGCCTTGGAAAACACAGTTCACTTGGGATCCTGGAATACCTGTGGTCCTGGCCCGGGCTTATGTCTCCCATGTAGAATTCCTGTGCTTCCAGCCTCTCCAGGTATTCCTGTTCTAAACAACCTTTGTGTTGGTGCTTGAATTTCAATGGATCCTGGGCAGTTTTATCCCTCCTTCCTCTTTCCATCACTCCTTTCTCCGTCAGCCAAGCAGAGGCTGCCCCCTTATCCCAACCACCCCCACCCTGCAGACACAAAAGCTAAACAGAATCATGGCTGCTTAAAATTTTGTGTCCTGTTGTGATTTTCCTGGAATTTTTTCCTTGGTGTCCACCTCAGCTGCTTCTCCTGCATGGAAGTGGAAGGACTGAGTAGTACTGGAAAAGAGCTGACACTGGGTGTGTAGTAGAGAGTTTTTAATGAATTTAAAAAATTAAAATATTTGGAGGCTCTCTTGACTCCCAAAAGCAAGATGAACCTTGCCAAGCATTTGGAAAAGCCCTCCTGGTTGTCTCGGGAATGTTTTTGCCAACCACTCCAAATTGCAGCGTATTAATGTGAGAAAATCAGATTAACAATCATTAATTTTGATAAGAACTTGATTATATTTCATCTTTGAGTGGTGAACAACAAGGAAAAGTGAACAGCTGTAGGTTTAAGGATGTCATGTCCTGACCTGGAGTGTCCTGTCATGGATTTAATGGGTTAAAAATGTCTTTGTGTGTTTACATTTCTTAATTTTATCTTTTTATTTCAAAACCATCCTGCAAAGTTTTATAAAATGCTGATTATTTCCTAAAGGAGCAGTTAACCACCCAAAGCTAATCTATATTTAGTAGGTAGGGAGCTGTCATTGTGTTCTTACAATGTGTATTATAGAAGATTCCTGTGCATGAGCGAGACATAATTCCCAACTCTTTAGTGTATCCGAGGTTTACACAGGGAAAAAGAACTCCTTTCTGTACAGTAAGTAACAGCCTGCAAAATTTAGTCCAAAACCTGTCCTTTTTTTAGTCTTAGAAATGCGAAGACCTGTTGAAAGCTTGTAGCTTTTTACTCTGTCCTGTTCGGCCCACAGCGAATTTACACAACTGTGCTACGAATCCCTGAAAAATGAGATTCCCAGTGGAATTGCTGTCACAGCCTTAACTTTAGTGTTAGAAAAATGGTGCTGAAATACATTGAAGTGAGTGGGTGCAGGTCCCCTGAGAGGAGTTTGTGAGACTTCCAAGTGAAAGCGAGCGCTTGGAGTTACTACTCCTGATAGTAACCGGAGCCACGCTGGGGAACTGGGAAGCGCGTAAATATTTGGGGGATGTTTCAACCAGTGGACAGTTCGGAGCAGTTCCTCAGTTTTGGGGATTTAATTGGCAAGTGCTGCGGATCTTCCTGATTTTTAGGTCTGTGAGGTGTTGCTTGGGTGGGGGGTGGGGGTGAAATCCTGCCGGAATATTCCCAGTAAAATCCAAATCCACTGTTTCTTTTCCTAAAATGCCTCCTGGCAGAGTGGTGGCTGCTCGGGTGTGCTCAGAACTCAACGTCTGAGGATTCTTTTTCTGTAGAAATACTAATTCAGGCTCTTCATTCCTCCATGAGTCATTAGAGCAGATTTCATGTAGAAATACTATGGAATTCACGTGATTTAGGCTCTCCAGGTCGTGTTCTGGATTTAAAATACTCCAAAAATGCACAAAACTATTAGAATTATGTCTACTTTCTATATTAATTTTTTTTTTCAGGTGATATTTATGCCCATATCTTCACATCTGCTATCTCAGGTCCCTTTAATGAATACTTCAGGGATTTTGATGCCACGTGTTGGCAGACCAAATGTAATATTTATATGCAATGAGCTGTTAGTTTTTTGTATTGTACAAATGTAAATTTGTAAAGATTTTTTTCTAGAGTTTTTTTGAAGTCACTGATGTAATCTAGGATGTTTCATTTTCCAGCTGTGGGATTGTCTTAATAAAAAAAAAAAATAAAAAGAGAAACTCTTATTTTTGGGTTTGCATTGTTTCCTGAATAGTTGAGATGTTAAAAAGATACAAAAAAATTGGTGAAATTGAGTTTTTAATGTAAAAAGAAAATGGCTTTTTTATTCAACTGGATGATTTTATGCTTTTAAAAGTTTTATAAACTGAATATAGAAACTTTTAGAAAGTGGATATAGAAGCTTTTAAAAAGTGGGAAGATGTTGAGCAGGATGGGATGGAGACCCTCACCTTAGCCAGAGGTGAGTGTGGCAGCTCACTGGGGATCTGTTACCCCAATCACCATCTGACCTGGCTCCAAAATACCACTTTTCTGGGAAAAAGGAGAGGAGCAAGTAATGATTTCTTGGAAGAAGAAGTGAAAAATGCCTTAAAATGCTGTGAAATGGCTAAAAATGCCATGAAATGAGCAGGTGAGGAGGAGGCTCCAGAACCAGCTCCCTTGGCCACTGTGGGACCAGGGTGGGTTCAGGGGGTGAGACTCAGCTCCAGGAGGTTTTACCTGGTTTTTAAGGGCTATTTCATGCAAAACAAGGAATCGCTCTTTTTTTTCACCTCTGTTCTTGCCCTCTTGTTAAATAGCAGTGATAATATTGTTTAACCAAGGATTCTTGGGGGTGGATGGGGCTGAGTTTATGTAGAACTGCCCAGGGGGCTCCGGGCTCGACCAGGGCAGGCGCTGACACTAAATACACTGAATAAACTTGGGAAGAATTTCTTCCTGGAAAGGGTGGTCAGGCATTGGAAGGGGCTGCACAGGGAGGTGGTAGAGTCCCCATCCCTGGTGGTGCCCAAGGACGTGGCACTCAGTGCTCTGGCCTGGGTGACAAGGTGGGGATCAGGCATGGACTAGACTTGATGATCTCAGAGGTCTTTTCCACCCTCAATATTTCTGTGTTTCTGTGAGTCTGTTTTGGCTTTTCTCCTTAATCCTGTGACTTATTTGACATTTCACTTTATTGCACTGATTCCAGTGGCATTTCCTCTCTGATGGGAATGAATATCTGCTTTTTAACACAACACTCATCCTCCAAGCCCCAGGAACAAAAGGGCTTTTTTTTTTTTTATTTCTCGGCCATGTTGGTTACAGAGAACAAAATTAAACTTGTTTTGCAGAGATACTGGAGCCCCTTCACTGTATACATCCATCAGATGGCATTGGAGGGAAGGAATTCTGCTCCCTTCAGAGCTGCTTCACCTTTGCCAAATGCCCCTTTCCTGTCCCTCTGTAAATATTATGTTGATATTATATCATAGCTGTTACATACTTTATATCATCCTTTTTAGGTCATATGTGGTAATACATGTTATAAAATACATGATATAAAATACCAGAGTGGTAGAGAACAATTCAATTATTCTTCCTGTGCACTTTAGAAATGCTTTTTATAGCAGTATTTTTATTGATAATTTTTATAGATTTAGTTGTGATTTTTTTTTTAGCAGCACATGGACTAAAACCTGCTCTTCCCTGAATATGCAGCACAGCTGGTCAACCCACTGCTCATTTCCAGCCTGGAAAACCCTAAAGCACCTTTTTCCATCCACCAGTACAATGCTTCACACACTGCCTGTGCCATCGGTGGTCCCATGGAACCTTCCTGACCCGTGCAGGAGGGGGAGGCCAAGCTTTGCCTCCATCCCACCTTTCCAGTTCTCAACAGGCACTGGAGTGGGATGATTCGAGTGCAAGAAGCATTTGGACAATTTTCTCAGGCACATGGTGTGACCCTTGGGGTGTCCTGTGCAGGGCTAAGGAAGGGATTTGATGATCCTCATGCATCCCTTCCAACCCAGCATATTCTGTGTGGCCTTGTGTGAGTTGCCCTTCAGCTGTAACATCCTCACTGGGAGCAGGTTTTGGGGGTACTTTGAGAGGTCTGAGGTGTGTTTGTGCACCTTTATCCTTTGGAGCCGTGTGAAGGCATTTCAGGAGCCGGGTGGGTGTCCTCCTCACCTACCCCCAGATAGTACTTCTGTGTGTCTTTGTTTCTGAGTAAACAAAAGTGTCTTTGTGTGAGGCCTCGCTGGGTGAGCTGCTGAGGCAGCAGAGCCTGTCCCGTGACGCAGGTGCCAGCGGTGCTGGCAGCACTCCCTCTCCAGGCCTTCCCACCGCTCGGCTTCTTGGACAAACCTGTCCTGCCTCGAGCTGACGCAGGATACCTTCCCTCCTCCATCAATATTTGCTTGGGTGCCGGGAGGGAAAGGCTCGAACGGCTCCTGTTGCCGCGGGAGCTCTGGCTCCTCACGCCTCCCCTGCCAGGCCGCTGTGCCGCACGGACGGTGCCGGAGGCCCCTGCGGACCATGAGGGACCGTCTGGCGGAGCTGCGGCAGCGCGTGGCGGCCGAGGGGGACCCGCACGAGGACACCTTGGGCTTCGACAACCCGGCACTGGCCGGGGATGATGCCAGCCCCGTGGGGCGGGCGCTGCAGGAGGCGGCCGAGCTGTGGCGGGCGCTGGACCAGCTGGAGCAGCTCTCGGAGACCATCGACAGGACGCAGCAGACGGTGCTGTGCTGCACCTCAGAGCAAAGCATGGCCCGGGAGAAGCAGGGCCTGGGCGACGCCCGAGCCACCTTCGCCCGCCAGGCCGCAGCCCTGCAGCCCCGGCTGGGCGCCCTGCCCACGGGCCCGGCGGGGGGCTCGGGGCGAGCGGGGCCCCGCGTGCGCCAGACGCAGCTCTGGCTGCTGGTGAGGAGGTTCGGCGCCGTCCTCGCCCGCCACTATGCCCGGGAGAGCCGCTACCGCCAGCGCCTCAAGGAGCAGATCCAGAGGCAGGCGGAGCTGGCGGGCATCGCCCTGGGCGCTCAGGACGTGGAGCAGCTGGCCGAGAGCCCTGGGGGGCCGCGCATCGTAGGCCAGGACCTGGAGGAGCTCGAGGCCAAGCACCACCTCAGCGTGGCCCAGGCGCGCCAGCGGCAGCTCCTGGAGCTGGAGGCGCAGATGGCGGAGCTGCGGGGGCTGTTCCTGCAGCTGGAGGGGCTGCTGGCCCAGCAGCACGGGGCGGCCGACAGCGTGGAGCAGCACGTGCTGCGCTCCCTCGACTGCGCCGCACAGGCCGAGGTGAAGAGGGCCCGGCAGTACCAGCGCCCATCCCGGCTCTCGGCCCTGCTCAGCGCGGCCCTCGGGCTCTGCACCTGCTGCCCCTGCTTGCCTGGCCCTCGGGGCTTCCGCTGAGCCGGGGCTGCACCAGGGGTGCGGCGGCTCTCGGGGACGTGCCCCGCTCTGGGCAAGGAAGGCTGGCACGGGAGGCTGCTGCTGTCTTGTGCTTCTTGCACAGTGCTGCAGGGGCCGTGCACACCCTGTATGATGGTGCAAGGACCGCGGGCACCTTGTTTAACGGTGTAAGGACAGTGCACGCCTTACAAGGTGGCACAGGGACCATGCACACCTTGCTTGATGATGCAAGAACCACGCATGGCTTGTTTGATGATGCAAGGACTATACACACCCTACTTGATGATGTAAGGACCGTGCACACCTGGCATGGCACCACAGGGACCAGGAACATCTTGCGTGGTGGTGCAGGGACCACCCACACCTTTCTGATGGCACAGGGACCATGCACACCTTACCTGGCAACACAGGGACCAGGAACACCTTGGACAGTGATGGAAGGACCATGTATGATCATGCAAGGACCAGGCACAGCTTGTAAAATTGTGTAAGGACAATGCCCACCTTGCTTGATGGCACAGCTTGCGTGGTGGTGCAGGGACCCAAAGCCAAGGAAAAGCAGAAAGGGAATGACCTCTTCGTATGTTCATTGAATTAAATTCTTAGGAATCAAGAAAACTTAATTTTCAGGCTGATGAATGCATTTCTTTTCAATATATGGATATTTTCAGGAAGCCCCTCAGCACCAGGAATGTGCATCCCTGCAAGGGCAGTGGTTCCTGGGGATCCGGGCTGAGCAGTCTCTGCTCCTGCCCTCTTCCTCCTTCTTTGTTTTTCATTTGTGACATCTAAATGAATATTACTTTTTCATTCAAACCTTGATGAATAGAAGTTACCTCTTTATTTAATTTTCATTTAAAAACCCCCACAACTTTCCAGGCCATTGGAAACGCCCTCTGCATCCTGCATCAAAACCCACATTTAATGTGCGGCTGCAAAAGCCTCCTGGGAAGCACTGGAGCTTTTTACAGACTCCCAGGACATGGAGAGAAGGGAAATAAACCTCAGCAAGGTCGGGAGGTGGCAAATCCAAGTGCAGTAAAACATATTTAACCACCTTTCATGCACCACCCTCACAACAACTCCCTGCACAAACAACTCCCTGGAGCCTCGGGTGGCTGGGCAGCGTCTGACCCAGCTGGTTGAGCTGCTCCAGAGGGGATTATCCATAAAGTACAGGGAAAAAAACCTGTGTTCCCCTCAGTGCTTCCTGCCAGGAAGTATTTGCAGGGGATTTCATGGAGCACAACTCCTCCAGAGCCGGGCACGGGGCGGCTGCAGCAGCCAGTGGTGTTTTCCTGCACATGGAATTAACAGGAAAATAACCCCAATTTGTGTTACAAGGACCCCTGAGGAGTTAAAGAAGGAGGAGAAGATTAGAAACTTTACACCTCAGAGCAGATCTTCCCACCAATGGCTTCAGCAGTTTATATAACTTTATTCATCTATTTTTTTTCTGCTTCTTGGTGTCCTTCCACTAAATATTGGCCTCGGACAGAACCTAACTACTGCATAGCAAAATAATTAATAATATTGTAATGTGGGCATGAACACTCAAAAGGATGGAGAAGATTCCTTTCTCTTCCCAATGAAGGCTGGGACTTCATCTAAAACACATTTGCTTTATGAGTATTCCTGGAGATGATGAAGGTGGAGGACCTTCTAAGACTGTTCTAAGGGCTGTTTTAATTATGTCCCAAATGAGCATCAGAAATGTAAGAGGTTCACATTTAAGGGGAAAAATAAGAGAAAGGCAAAGTTAAAAATCCACACACCCCCCAGCTCTGCTCTGTGCTGACACAAGAGGCACTAAAACAGGAATTTGTAGTAAAATGCATTAAAAGGAGCTGGATTAAAAGCCCAAAGCCTTTGTGACTGTGCTGGCAGCACACGCTGCTTTGCACTTGCAAAGTCTTTCACTTGAAGAAATGTCACTGAAAATAATTTTTTTTTTAAGAATACAAAATCTTTTCCTAATGTTTAGACGAGTAAATAATTCCAGACTAAATTAATCACCCTATAAAACTTGGGCTTTAAGATGAGGAAGGTTATCACAGCTCAACAGTTCCTGCTCAGGCACCCCAGGAGGGCTTGTGATTTCCAGCTCAAACACGGAACTTTCATCTCTTCAATGCTGATGGTTTTTCATGTCACAACAAACACCCACAAACAGAATAATTTCTTGTGAATGCAGCTTTTTAAAAGCCCCCTGAATGTTGGAAAGGGATTAAATCCCCCCATTTCTGTCCAATTTGCAGCATCTCTTTGGCTGGACCTCTGGACATCTACATTTACTGGCAAAACTATGGGAAAAGTTGCATCAATGTTTAGAACTTTAATTCCATTTTTTTGTTCCCCAGTTACAAAAGAGCAAGGATAAATTTTTAATTAAAAGTATTTAGGTATTTTAAAATAATAGGAGATATTTAATAAGTTATGTTTTCATTTTCCTCAGATTATTCCCATTGAAAACCATCACTCAATCTTTCCATTTCCAAAAATTTTTCAAAAAGGTGTTTTTTTTTTTCTTTAGTTCTCAGATCACACTTGGTAATTTTATTCCGAATATACTTAATATCAAATCAGAAATTAATTCTTCTGTGTGGGTTACCAAGTCATTGCTTCGCTTACAAACCCTTTTTACATTTCACTCCCCAATCCAGGGATGTGTCAGCAGCTTAAATTGACTTGATTTGGTTTTACCCAGTTTCTGCTGTATTTTCCAGTGAATCAACAACTCTATTCACAGAACTCATCAAATATCTGCTGCTGCCTCTGAAAAACACAGAGATCTGGCTCACAAGCCTTTCTGCACGAGTTGGGATCACTACCAGGAAATCTGGGGGAGACACTGCTGGTCTAGGAAACTCCATCCTTGGGTTTTATCAACAGATTGGGCTCATTTTGGGTGTTTGCTTCAACTGGATGCCTTTGGTGTCCCAGCAGCCTGATCTGTCTGGGCAGTGTGGGGCAGGTTCCATCTCAATTTTGGGTCGTTTTTAAGGGTGTTTTACTCCAGACATGAAATAAATTGTGTTTTCCGGTGCTAAAATACTGCTGTTGGATTTCCCTGGGGGGGATGAAGCTTGATCTGCGTGTCTCCTCCTGCGGTCAAGTCATGAAAAATCTACCAGAAATAATTTATCATCACAGAATCCTGGAGTGGTTTGGGTGGGAAGGGACCTTAGGGCTCATCTTGTTTCACCCCTTGCTGTGGGCAGGGACACCTCCCACTAGCCCAGGCTGCTCCAACCTGGCCTTGGGCACTTCCAGGGATGGGGCAGCCACAGCTTCTCTGGGCAACCTGTGCCAGGGCCTCCCCACACTCACAGCCAAGAATTCCTTCCCAGTATCCCATCTAACCCTGCCCTCTGGCAGTGGGAAGCCATTCCCCCTTGTCTGTCAATCCATGCCAAATTATTGTGCCAACAGCTTGACAGGCAGCTCTGACTGGAAATTCCTGTTTTCTGGAGCCTGAAGCCTTGTTTGCACAAATCTTTGTTTTTCCAAGCAGAGACCTCAGAAGTTCTTCAGTGGGGACAATTTATAGGCTGTGCCTGCCCAGGAGGGCAAATCTGTCACGATGGGGAGAGAGGAGAGGCTTTAAGTGGCCCCAAAATGAGAGTCCTGGTGCAATCCTCACCTTACAGGGAGTTTTTGATTCTGCTTCACACAACACTTCCTCTGCTCTGGGCTCCTGGATCAATGCCTGGGTCACTGAAAATGGGATTTGTTCTAATAATTTTGTCCATCCCTATGCACCCTGGGTAGCCAACCCCTCCAACCTTTCCACGGAGTCTTAAATAAAGCCTTTCACTCTGAATAGGGGATTTTTCAGGTTGAATTAACAGTGAGAGGGAAAAATTTGACTGTTCAAAACCAGCTAATGGGTCAAGCTCAATTTTGTTGCATCAAATACACTCTAAAGTAAGTTTTACCTCCTGTTTGCAATGGCACAAAGCCACTGAGGATGAGAAACAGTTTTACAGCTCAAATTGCTGTCTGCCTTGGAGGAGCCTGTCTCCAAGATGTACCCTGTGCTTGGTTTTATGGGAAAAGGAGGTGGCCTCTCTGTCTTCCAGGAAGCTCCCAGTATTTTTTATTCTTCACAAAATTAGGGCAAGTGACATAATTTCCCTTATATTCCTCAACAGTGAATCCAATTTCCCAAATATTAGGACAGCAATAAACCTGCAGAAAGCTTTGGAGACATCAGCTGATGGCGGGTGAGCTTCTGGTGGTGAATTTGAGATGAAATTGTGGCAGAAAGCACCAAACAGGAGCAGTTAATAGCACAAATCATAGTTGTTAAATTACATCATTCCATGGGCCACAAAGAGCAGTTTTTACTCATCTTTAACTTTTGACAGAGATGCAAATCAAACAAGTTGGAAAACTGGAAGAGTGGTTTCCAAGAGCGACCCTCTCCCTCCTCTCCTGGGTGACACTCTGTGGGCCTCAGCAAAGCCACATCCTCAGACCTTCACTGTCTTTTATTTCTCGAGCTGTGTCCTTCAGGAGGTGGGTATTTCTGCATTTAATTCTGATGTTGTATAAGTGGGGAGAGAAATAATCATGTCAGTGCCTCTCTGAGGGACGAAGATGACCTGCTGAGCAGGGTACAAAGTCTTTCCACGGCTTTCCAAGGTTTTTCATGGCTTTCCACATTAGGATGGTAACAAAAAGAATATTTTACTCGCTGTTTTACATTCAGCTCAACCCTAAGATGGCTACTGTTTAAATCATTTACCCTTTTTCTTTTTATATGGAGCCTGTCAGGCTTCAGAAGAACTGAAGTGGAGAATATTAAGAATAGAGGAGCAGAGAAGATAAACAATCTTGAGAGCACGGTGCACATGCTGCTCCTTCTGGGCTGGAACAGGAACATTCAGGCCCTTTTTTTCCAAAAGGAGCAATTAGCACTTTTTAAAGAGATGAATTTTGCAGTTGCAAAAAATTGCCGTGTTTATTGTGATGAGGAATGGATGGGGTTTATTCACCATAACAAAAGGGTTGTGGTTTTTTTTTTTTAAAGACAGGGAACAGATAAAAGACTTGGAAACTAAACTGTTGTTGAATTAGTGACAGTATAATCCAAGTGAAGAAGGAAGCTGGACTGGTTAAGGTGGACAGCAGGGAGCAGTGAGTTCGCTACAGAAGTTTCACGAGTTTCTTAAAGTTTCCACAGCTCTTGCCCCAGCTTCCCCAGATGTTTCCAGATGTACTATTTCAATATAGAATCACAGGGTGGTTTGGGTTGGAAGGGACCTTAAAGACAACCCCATTCCCACCCCCTGCCATGGGCAGGGACACCTTCCACTGTCCCAGGTTGCTCCAACCTGGCCTTGAAACATTTCCAGGGATCCAGGGGCAGCCACAGCTTCTCTGGGTAATCTGTGCCAGGGCCTCCCCACCCTCACAGGGAAGATTTGGTGGCTCAAAACCATCAGCAGCACACAAGGACCACAGTATTTATAACCTACGCTCATAGCAATGGTTTGGATTCAACTCTCTTGAAAACAGCAGCCCCAGGAAATCCAAATCATGGCTGCGTTGACAGGAAGGGACCTTGGGGCTCATCCAGTCCAGCATCATCTGGGGCTTCACTCAGCCAGATCTTAACAACCTTCAGGGATGTTGGGAAATCACCCCTCAGGGGGTCTATTAAACAAGTTTCTACTAAAATTTTGGTGGATACTCGGCAAACTGAAGTGCAGGTTGGCTGCAGCCTGGGGTCTGCGACATCTCCTCTATTTTTGCTCCACTTTCTTGTATTTTAACAGGGCCTTGTTAACGTTAAAAAATGTAAACAGGGACTGGAGCAGATGTGCATCAGTCTCAGAGAGAAAAAACAGTATTTTCTCCTTTTGTCTCAGGGTTGTTGAGAAAGCACCGGGAGAAGATTGTGAGCAGGGCCCGGCGGATCGGCAGCGCCAGCGGAACGTGTGCCTGCTGCCTTGTGCTGCCACATAATAGAGTTTAAAAGAAATAAGTTTTATTTCCATGCTGAGTCTAAAAGAAACAAGTCTTATTTCCATACTGAGTCATTACTGGCACTCTGTTCAGTGCCTGAATCTTGTTTCAGCTGCTTGTGAAGCGGGGACAGGTGCAGAGTATCAGCTTTTTGTCTCCGTGGCAGATGCAAGAAGGGGAGAGACAAACGTGGTTCTCGTCCATAAAGCAGCCACAGAATAATGTTAAATTAGGACCAAAACACTTCTGATGAATAAAGGCAGAGGGACAAAGTTCCAGAAGGAAATGTGCTCCACAAGGAACACGAGTTCTCAAACTTGCAAAGTATGAATTTGTTACAAAACCAGACACTTGGAATTTATTTTAGTGTTTTTAAAGCTTAGCATAGAATCATTTAGGTTGGAAATGACTCAAGCTGGAGGAGCAGGAGGTGGATGAAGTCACTCAGCCCAGCATGTCCTTGTGCTGGGATGTGCAGCCCGGACACCAAAATCTTATAATTAATGGGTGTGCAACAGCCCTGAGCACAATCCATGTCCTCTCCTTCCCTGCCCGGTCTCCATTCAGGCAGGAACCAGAAGAGCTGGTGGGACAGGATAGAGCTGGGGGCACCTTGGACCTGGTACATTGGGCCATGGCCATCCCAGACATTTCACCATCTCCCCCAATTCTGGACACCAGGTGGGGTTGGCAGGTGTTAAATTGTCCTTCCACCAACATTTTAATGTCTTGAAATGTCCCTGGCACATATCAGAAAGTTAAAAAGTTCAGTTTCTTTGAAGTGCTTTCATCATAATCTGGGTTTTTTTGACACGTATGTTGTGGCTGAATGTGGTTTTGGCTGGTTTGGAAGTGTTGTTTTACTCTTTAAATGGCTACTTCTCAGTTAGAAAAAGGCTACAATAACAGTTTGCAACAATTTCAAAACACTGTCTTGAGAAAAGCAATGTAATAAATAAAATTAACTATGAAATATTTGATTAACTGATTAATTTTTTTTAAAACATTAGCAAAGCTTGAAGATGATTTTCACTGCTGGGCTCTAAAACATCCTCCTGGGTTTGGGGGCCAGTTTTAGGGCAGGTGGATGTACAAGCACAGGCTTTAGGATGAAGGAAACCACGTGTGATGGTTTCTGGTGACTCCATCCCCGGGGTTCACATCCCACATCCACTTATCCACCGAGGGATAAACTCTGAGCTGTGATTTCACCCCAGTTAAAGCATTTCATCATTTTTTCAGCCAGACACGCAGTGTCCCAGAATTACTCTCCTGTAATGGCAGCACATGAAGCCACTTGGCTGCTTGGCAGCTCTGAGGATGCTGCTGAGGCTCCTCCAGCCCATCTGCCACGGGGGTTCCAGGGACTCCAGCAGGGGGGACACAGGGGGGTATTTATGTGTGGATTCACAGGGGCTCCTCCCGGAGCAGCCACAGCAGATGGATCTCTCCAGGAAGCTACAAATGCCTCACTTAGACCCCTACTGAGCTGAAGGATGGGGAGCAACTGTTTGGGCAAGGGATGCTGGAGGAGCTGCAGGCTGGAGCCTCCTCCTGGCTCCGTGTGGCTCCGCAGGGATGCTGCGGCCCCGTGCTGGTGGACAGAACCCCTCGGGTGGGAAAGACTTGGCTGAAAATAGGAGCGGGTCTGAGAATGGATTTTGGAGAGAAAACAGGCCAGGGAGAGGGAGGAACTGGGGCCACCTGGGTGGTTTGCAGGGAGGCTGCAGGCTGTGTGTGCAGGGAGCGGAGGGCTGAAGTCCTGGCTCTGGAATTCAGAGCGCAGACCTGTCCCACCGACCCAACGGTATCATGGACAACCTGGGCCATCCCCACACCTTCCTCACCCACCAGCAGGGACACCCTCTGCCAATGAAACCCAAACCACAGGGATTTCAGTGAACAATTAACCCGGCAGCAAAGGCACAGAGGGCAAAACCCAGTCCCTGCCTTTGCCAGGGGCCACATTCCAGTGCAAACCCACCCTCTCCCGGACTGACTGCCTCACTCCCTCAGCCCTCAGCCTCTACAGAGCTTTATGTGTGGCAATGGTTTCACTAATTAAATGTTGCCGTTCATTAAATAATGAGACTCATTAGCATAAGCTGTAAGTGGGGATGCTCGTGGCTGAGTGTCACTGCCCGACTGTGCCGGACTCTGCCCAGGAAACCTGGGAATCCACTGCTCCAAAACTGGATGAACCACAGTTTTTTTCAGGACCTTCAAGCATTTTTATTTGTTTAGCCAGAAGAATTTTAAACTGGGACCATTTTTCCAGGCTGTGCAGTGAAACATCCATCTGCCTGCTGGTTTGGGTCACTATTGATCCCGTTACAGTGTTCCATAGGCACTGGGAAAATCTGATATCTCCATTCCCAAGGGGAACATTTTTGCATGTGTACAAAGCTAAATTGATCCCAAGAGTGCAGCCAGCACTAGGACAAATTTAAGCTGGTTATTTTGCTGGTGAATCAAATCACAATGTTTGTAGGAAAATTGTATCAGTTCTCAAATTTCCTGAGCTAAGCAGAGCAGAGGTTTAAAGAGCAGAGTATTAAAGACTCAGATATGCTGAAATATTCACAATATAAAATCTTAACACACCCCCAACACTAATTTAAAACCTTCCAGCCTCTGGGTCACAATGAAAACTTACTGAAAAAAAAACACCACAAACTACACAACAGGGCTGAAAATCCAACTTGTTTTTACCACTGGTGAATCAGAAAGTCCTTTTTAATCCTCATTTTGTGTAATTTATTATCAGAGGGTCCAGCTGGGATCACTGTGGCAAAAGGATTGTCAGCATTTCCATTACCACCACTTTATAGCTCGGTCATAAACATTCCCTCAGAGTTGTGATGGTCTTTGCTTTGCTTAGGAAGAAATTTTTGACCTCAAAACTTTATTTTTAAGTGACTTAGGAACCATTAAGGAAGGCAAAAGGAAGACAAAAAGACAGATTTTGCTGATGGGAGATGCTTTTTTCACCCTTCAGAAGGAAGGAGGTTGGTATTATTGGATGCTATGGTCTGTTCCTTCCTGTTTGTTGGATTTCTTGGAAAATAGCTTTATATCAGGAGCAAAATGGGGCAAAAATGTACTTTTTTTTCGGTAGTAGGTTTGTTTCTGGACAGCCTGAGAATGGGGGGTTGTGCTGTGCTTCTGCAGAAGGGCAGAGCTGGGATTTACACCCTGTGGGATGTTTCCCTCTCTGTTAACACTGGGAAAAAAAGCTAGGATATAAAGCCATGAAAGTGCACTGAAAGAGGGAAAACGGAGAGTGATTAGAATTGGAGCAAAAGCCCTTTTACTGGAATCTTTCCCCTGAATACAAGGAGATCATTTTATTCATAAAACAGCGAATAATTTCCGTGTTGGGAGCGTTTTGCTCCGTCGGTTTTCTAGCAGGGAGACAATGGGCACAATTCATACCAACACCAAGGAAAACACACTGGAAAGAAGGGAGAGTTCCAGAGGCTCCGTGTGAGGATGCTGAATGCTTCCTTAATTCCACATGCATCCCTGGAGCCCCCAGATGGATCAGTACAACACATTATGCCCCGGATCAATAGGTCAAAGCTTTCTCATCACTTTGCACAATTAGGTCAAATGCAGCTTGTTTTTAACTCCACACCCACCTTTCTGCTGTGGTGTCAGAGAGGAAGGATCTCCCTGGAACTTGTTTTATTTGAAATGATTTCCTATTTGAGGCGTAAAAATCTACTCAGTGCTCTCTTGTTCTGAGCATTGGAGAAGGGCTTTGATCCTGATCTATTTATTTCCCATTAGAGGAGCCCATTGCAGCCCACCAAATGAGATTAGAGGCCAACTCAAAATGCACAAATGATTCCTCTCGTTGCTGATAACCTTGATAAGAGGGGGAAAGAATTTTATTCTTCTCTTATCAAGTAATCCAGGTCCTGGGGTTGCCTGTGTCAGGCAAATATTTGGGAAGTGTTTTACACCACGCTGACATTACTGCATGGACAAACTCAGGATGCCCAGGGAAATCCCATCTTCTGGCACCACCTGAGACCTCACCAAGAAAATAAAAATTAAAAATTAGAATTAAAATCAGTGTTATCCTGGCAGGGAAGGGGATAAGGTGTTAACTGAGCCTGATGGTGGCTTCCAGGAGGGATGCAGGGCTGCAGCACATCCAGGGATGCACATCCAGAAGAGCTCAGATGGGACACAAGACTCAAGGAAATCAGCACCCCACCTTCCATGACATCCAAAGGGCTCCAAACTTTCCCAGAGGAAGCACAGAAACCATTGATGCTTCCAGTCACCTCACTAGGGAGAAGGTGAAGGATGATAATGGTGGGGAATTTGTCTAATATCTGCAGTTACAAGCTATAATCATGGACTATGTATATAATATATAATTAATATATAAATATATGTAATATATAACATGCCCCATCCCTGGAGGTGTCCAAGGCCAGGTTGGATGGTGCTTGGAGCAACCTGGGCTAGTGGAAGGTGTCCCTGCCCATGGGGTTTGAACTGGATGATCTTTAAGGTCCCTTCCAACCCAACCCATCCTGTGATTGTATGATAAAATATAGTATTTAATATAAAAAAGTATCTTCTACCCAGAATTCCTCATAGCCACGGTATCCCACCTGAAATCTATAATTCTGAGCAGGTTTTTGGGAAGACTGGGATGAAGGGTTGTGCTGCAAAATTTAACTTTTTTGTTATTTAAAACAGACTTTCCTGGGGCTTTGTCTCTGCACTGACTGTGTGTGAGGGGGCTGTAGCCCTTGAGAGTGTGGGTTTTATTCTTTCATTAAATAAAGAACTAATGAAAATAAGAACCTATAAAGTTAGAGGGTTGTAATGACTCTGTTGCCTCTGGAGAGAGGCAGTTCACTCTGGCTGAAGCATTTTTATTACCTAGAGCTGCAAAGCACTTCTTTGCTTGCAAAAATGGCTGTATATTACTTTGGTAGCACATGGGGGAGGATTGTGATTATTTGAAAGGGAGGCTGATATTCTTTGTTTTCATGTACAATTCAAAATGCAGGAACACAAATTCAGATCATATTCAAATTAAACTCAAAACTGGAAAAGCCTCTTTTTTCTTACACAGAACAGCCTCCATCGCCCCCAACGCTGCAGATGCAGGAGCTGCCCTCTTCTCTTAAAGCGTTTTTCCCAAGGTTTGGCAAAAAACTTAATTTCTAAAAGGCTTTCCTCTATTCATACATCACATTCCTGCACCCTGGAAAAACCTGGGCTCTGAGCCATTGGACTCTGGGAGCTGATGCTGCACCAAAATGCACCAAACATCTGAGTGTGAAGGAGAAGTATCAGTCAGACAAAACACATGAGTCAGGATTATATTGGCTGGAATTCTCCTGGGTAGCCAGAGGGAATTAGGGAGTCTTCTCAGGGAATTCTGGGCCAGGTTTGCAGCAGGTACTGCACTGGCAGCCCCTTCCCTTCAGTGCTGCGTCACTATTTTAGGGAATATACACGAATCCATTATTTCCACCACAACTTCCCCTGGAAGCCAACACGAAACTTAATTCTTTTTATTTATTTATTTATTTAACTCACAAGAAATGGGTTGCTTTGAGCAGCCCAGGCTGCACATGCAATCAAAAAGGGAAGCTCCAGCCCAGCTCCTGCTCAGTCCTGATCCTTCTTCATTGTGGAATAACAGGGAAAACAATTATATTTTTGTGCCAAGACCTCAAAAACTGGCAATGGGAATATTAAATTCTGCAGCAGGACTTTATTGCCTGTTTTTTATCTCTTTTCCACCCCCAGGTTCCAAATGAATGTGCAGATCCATGGTCCTGGAGATGAGTGGTGTGTATCCAAGTGCCTGACATCCCACTGGTGTCTGCTCCATTCGGCACCATCAGCAGGGTTCCTGCTCTGCCTGCCAGGTTTCTTGATCCATAATTGGATCAAAAGTGGGTATTAGAGGGAATGTTTCAGGCTGGTGAAGATCTGGGTGGCTTGGAAGAGGAAAAAAGGGTGGTGTTAATTGGGGAATTCCCAATTAGGAGATCAGCAAAGCTGTGTGGAAAAGAGGAAGAGAGGGAGTGGGCTGAGCTTGCAGAGCAGACACTCAGCAATAATCCTCTGAGGAATTCAGCACTCAGGGATGCCGTGCTGGGAAAACGGGAGTACATGGCACTAATTTTTCCATGAGGATTACGGGTAGGGACAGGACGGTCTAGGGACAGAGCAGCACTAATTGGATCGTCTTTCAGAGCAGGGAAAATCGTGCTGATGGAAAAAAAAGATGTGGCTTATAAAAGAGCTTTCTGAATAACTACCCTTGACGTGATTTAAAGAGTCTCATCCCAGCAGAACCAGGAACGAGGCTGCAGCCTCAGCCCTCGCGGTGGGAGCAGCCACGGGATCCACAGGGAGCTGAGACAGGGACACAGATGCCACCCCTGAGGGTCACACAGAAAATCCCCATGTTTGGAAATACCTGGGAAAGCCTCGGGGCAGGCTGGCTGCTCCCACCCCTGGAGCTCAACTCCGAGTTTCTCCTGCTCCATCCCATCTGTTGTGATTTTATCACCGCAGACATCAAATGAGTTGGATTTCTCCTGAGTCAATCCCCAATTAATTACCTCGGCTGAACATTGTACAAAGGACCAGTTTTTATCTCTTTCCCTGCCCAGGTGACTGATTCCCTGGTAATGGAAATCTTTGCCTCCAGGCAGGGTACTTCAGTAACGACAGAGCCGGGTCTTCTGCTGCCCATAAAACCCAGGAAAACTCGGAGATATTGCTCTTCTTTTCCCATATCCTATTTTTTATAGATGTCTGCATCCAATCAATCATAGCAAATGTCTTCTCTAAGCTCCCTGCATATTTTTTAAAGGCCTGACTGGTGAAACTCCCAAAGGAAGCAAAGGGAACAGGGCTGTGAACAGGCAATTAGAGGGAAGCAACACTCATTTATGATTTTTTAATAATTTCTATGAAATTACAAGTAATATTACTGAAACCTGCTTATTTGTCTTCTCTGAGCTCACCAGAAACACTTGTCTTGCTAAATTGACCAGCAAGACACATTTATTGGAGTAATTTCAAATGAAAAATATCAAGTGACTTATAAAACGCAGAAGCTGAGGCAGAGGATTCCCATTTGTAGAATCTCATCTTTCTGCCACTGGTTAAACCCAACAACTTTAATGGCAGAAAATGGTATCCCTGTGACTTATCAGCTTGTAACAAATGGAGCAAATCAGTCCAAAGCCTGAAATATTTGGTGGCTGGGAGCAAAATGTCACACCAGAAAAAAGAAAAAAAAGGCAAAAATAATTCACACCACCAAACTCAGTTGTTTCCCCTCACTTGTGGCCTCTGCAGATTGGATCAGACCTTAAATAACCCATTGTGGTGATTCTCATCTGAAAGAAATACGAGTCTGTGTTGTCTCTGCTGGGACATCCTTTGGAGGAGTGGAGAGAACAGGCTTTGAGCCACAGGAAAATACACACCGGGGTTAATGACTTGGAAATGTCAGAGGGGGGTGTGTTTGTGGGTGCTGCACAGCATAGATTGAAACACAAAGTCTGGCCTCAATCTGCGTGTGTTCAATTAAACTCCCCTTAATTTAATCAGCAAGAGGTGAAAAATAACATAGATCTCATGAAAAACACTCACCATGGCTACCTGAAATGCCCCTCTGGCTAATGAGTCAGCAGTATGTGGGATCATGGAATGATGGAATGATTTGTGTTGGGAGACACCTTAAAGCCCATCCAGTCCCACCCCTGCCATGGGCAGGGACACCTTCCACTAGCCCAGGTTGCTCCAAGCCCCGTCCAACCTGGCCTTGGACACTTCCAGGGATCCAGGGGCAGCCACAGCTTCTCTGGGCAACCTGGGCCAGGGCCTCCCCACCCTCACAATATCCCACAATATCCCATCTAACCCTGCCCTCTGTCATTTTAAAAAACAGATTTCATTGCAAAATGTGTTTTTTCACAAGCACCTCCCCATCCTGTTCAAAGACCAGCAAACAAGGAGCTCAAGTGACACACACACGACTTGAGCACTGATAAAGCCAAAGATGGCTTAAAAAAAAATAAAAATAAATTAAGAAAACACCAAAACAACAAACCTTTGCGTCAGCAAAGAGAAAGGAAAAAACAAACCGACAAATCAAAAAGCCAAACCACCAAACCCATTCTATGTTGGCATTTGCAGGAGCCTGTGCAGAGACAATTCACAATATTTGATTCTGGCTTTGTGTCAGGATAAAGTGGGTTTGGTGGATGTTGTAGGAGGGATGTGACCCCTTGAAACCAGCATCTAAAACTGCTGCTGGGCTGAAAGCAAGCATCAACCTGCCCTGAACATGTCTGTGCAGACCAGGCAGAGAAACCAGAGCAGAAAAAAGGAGATGGACCATTTTTTTTTGGTTGCCATTTCCACTCGGAAATCTGCATTTGGAAGTGTGAAGAGAGCTTTGGAAAAATGGAAATTATGCTTGATAACAAGGAATATACATTAATAGTGTCTTACTGTAGTGCTTTCTTTCACTTAAATGTTGCTGGGTTGTCGAAAGGAATGGAGCTGAGGAAAAAACAAGGAGTGTGTCAGTTGTGGCATGGAGTGAATTTTATGAATTGATGGATTAAAGCCATTTTTTCTGAAGAACAAGCCATTCTCTCCACACTGAGGACATGCCCAGAGGATGGGCTGTGTTGGATGACAGAGGATGTGTTCGGGTTTGCCCTTCCCTCCTGCCTCAGCCCTTCCCTGTTCTCACTTATCCTCCTGGCTCATCAATAATGGAGTTGTACAGAACAGCCACAATTTACACATGTATCCTTACAAAAGAAGATATTCTCCCCTGGAAAACCAGTTTAATTGCACTCCCATTTTATTATTTGATCTCTTTCCTCTTTATGTGTAAATAAGGAAGATTGGGATTTGGGAGCAGACACCTAAAAGCCTCTGTTAAGATGGAAATATGGTTATTTTGCTTGGCTGCTATAAATACTTCATGAAAATGTCTGCTCTGTCAGAGAGAATATGAATTTGCTGAGTGTTGAAAGGAGGTGCAGAAATGCATATTAAAGATTCACAAACCAGACCAGGCTTCATTCAGGAGAGGCTTTCTCATGATTTTTTCAGTTAATGGTATCCTTCGTGGACATGAGAATATTTGTATCCTCCTTTGATTAAAAAGCTGGTTTGAAGCACAGCTTGATGGTCTTATTCAAACAAATACAACATTCAAAGCTGGCAATTAAGAACTTGGGATTTTGGCAAAGGCATCACATCCCCACTAGTGAAATATTCAGCAGTTGGTGCTCACACTGGGGTTTGTCTCACTTGCTGAGGAGTAAACACTGATTTGAGCTCTGCAGGTCACCCCAGTGCCCTGGGGGGGGGGCCACGTGGAGCTCGTGGGGCAGCAGCACCAGGCACTCAGGGGATGTTGGTTTTCCAAGTCCACCTCATTAAATACAAAATTAAATAGCCCAGAAATCAGAGAATCACCTCGAATGGTTTGGGTTGGAAAGGATCCTAAAGCTCATCCTAGACCCAACCCTGTGGTGGGCAGGGACACCTTCCACCAGCCCAGGTTGCTCCAAGCCCCGTCCAGCCCGGCCTTGGACACTTCCAGGGATCCAGGGGCAGCCACAGCTTCTCTGGGCAACCTGTGCCAGGGCCTCACCACCCTCACAGCCAAGAATTCCTTCCCAATATCCCATCTAACCCTGCCCTCTGGCGGGGTTTGAAGCCATTCCCCCTTGGCCTGTCCCTCCATCCCTTGTCCAAAGTCCCTCCTGGAAGGGGCTCCCAGGTCTCCCCAGAGCCTTCTCTTCTCCAGGTGACCCCCCCAGCTCTCCCAGCCTGGCTCCAGAGCAGAGGGGCTCCAGCCCTTGGAGCATCTCCGGGGCCTCCTCTGGACTCGCTCCAGCAGCTCCACGTCCTTCTGATGTTGGACTCCAGAGCTGGACCCCAGGTGTGTAAATGTTTACATATAAATTTAAAAAATAAAATCAGTGCTTTGGGATAGATGGCCTGGAGGTTATTGTATTATTTTCCACCCTGTTGGTTGGGGGGATATGTGGGATGGCTTGGCCAAACCATCCATGAGGTTTTAAGTTGTATTCCAGCTCTTTTGGTTGGATGGGGCTTGGAGCAACTCGGTCTAGTGGAAGGTCTTCCTGCCCATGGCAGGGGGTGGGATGAGGTGAGCTTTAAAGTCCCTCCCCACCAAACCCAACCCACTCTGTGATTCCATGATTCTCTCTTGGGTGTTTCCAAGTGGTTATTTTCCAGTAGCAAATCCAGCGAGTCCCACTGGTGTCCCTGCTGTGTGTGACACAATGGATGCATATTTTAATTAAACCCTGAATGCTATTTGTTTATTGAAGACTAAGCTATAGCTCTATCTGATTTAAACTTGCCTAATATTTTTCCCTAACAAAGCATGATTTATTTGAGTAGATCCTGCCATCAATTTCTCAGGGCAGTGTATCCCTCTGCAGTCATTTGGGCTGTTCTCTCTTACTGCACTTCCATTTTTTTTTTAAGGAAAATGAAATCTCCCACATGGATTAGCATAATATCCTGTGACAGTGACTGTGCTAAAGCCATTGACTAATGCAGTTTGCAAACCAGAATACTTTGCAGGGAGATTACTTCCTTCTGGGGAGATATGCAAATGCAGTCTCCTTTTTATTCAGATATCTTAGGAATTATTTGTGGGGAATTAGTTTGTGATTGTTCCTGAATCATTATGAAAGGCACTTGTGCACTGACTGCATATTAAGAGTAGCTATTTATAACACTTAATAACTCAAGGCAGCAAAGGTCAGATGGGATAAATGGTGCTCCTGGATTCAGGCAAACATAATTCATTAAGGATTAACATCTGTCTAGTAGTAGAAAAACACGAAAGTAGCTACTTGGCCTTCACTAATTTCCCTTAGATAAACACCCTTTAAAGCTTTGGGATATTCTGTGTGTTTTCTGTGCAATACAGATGCAAGGAGATATCGATTGGGATGTCTTAAGGTCCAGCCCTGGGTGTTTATGGAGCACCAGGGGTTGGAGGGTGACAAAGCACAAGCCCTCAGCTCTCTGCCACCGCTGAAGTTGGCAGCCTGTGGTAGTCCAGGATCCAGAAAAGGAAGGTGACCCTGGGCTGATCATCACTTCAGCAGGTGCTTTCAGCATTTCCCAGAAGGCACAGGAGAATCCAAAGCAGCCCAGAAACAAGGCAAGTTCCCAAAGAGTGAGGAACTAGACCAGGAGTAAACCAGGAGTGGAGCTGAAGTGATGGCTCTTCCAAGGGTACTCCTGCACCAGCACAGATCCCAGAGCTGGAGAGGCTTTTGGATGAGAGCAAAAGGTGTTTATTGAAGACTCGTGGCATGCAGGGGGTTGATGGTGGTGCCTGATGTGAGGGTGGCACAGTTAAAGGGAGAAAAAACATGCCAAGATGAAAGTGTTCTGCAGGCATTCCACACTCCACAGCTAAATACAGCAAAATGTGACAATACAAAGGTGTTTTCAATGATTTCCACCCCATAAACTTGGTCATGTGGACAATGTCAGCCTGGCAGTAAGGGTGAGACTTTGGAAACATGGTCCGTCTCCTCCCACTTCACACAGCCCAGGAGTGACTGATGCCCACAGAAGATTTCCCTGTGCAACACCATTTGTGCTTTCCCATTCCACCATGTGACATCTCCCCATGCCTGGAAGTTTCCATCTGACCAGCAAGAAAAAGCAGGTTTATTGTTGACTTGGCAACATCCCATAAAAATTCGCCTGGAGATGCATCCTGTTTTGGTGGCCACTCATCCCCTTGGGCATCTCCCTTGTAGGTCAGACACCCTCAGGCACAACTGAAGAATAAGAACTTCATTACTAAAGAGAAAAAGAGATAAAAAAGGAGAAAAAGATAATCATTATAGGCTGAGCAGAGGAGAAAGAAATATCATTAGTGGCTCGAATGACCTGCCTGCCCAGGACATTGGAAGTCCACCAAAATAAACAGTTGGCCAGGGAGATGTGAGTAAATAGATAATGCAAAATTTATGTTCTTTCAGTTTCTTTGTATTTAATGAGAGCAGTGACTGGGCTCCACAAACAGGTGGTTTCAGACACCATGTTCAGCAAAACACGTCAGCTGAGCTGCTCTGAGGAAAAGGGGTCACCAAGGGTGACCTGCTCGCGACTGAGAACACGTCTCCTCTGTGCAGACCTGCAGGACACGTGGCTCTGTCAGAGACTTGACATTGCAACAGAAAGTTCTGCTGTTTTTTGGAAGGTAAATTGCCTTTTCACATTGAAATGACAGCGGATCTGCATGGCAGAGCTGGGTGGAGGGAGTGTGGTACCTTCCCCGAGCACCCTCAGTGGATGGAGCACGGTGTAGAGCCTCAACCCTGCTGAGACAGCTTGTCACAGGAGTGATGATCAGCTGTGTAGGGAGGTCCATCTGTGCAGGTTTGTTCAGTGCCAGCTCCAGAACTGCTCCAACCATGGGAAACTTTTAGTCCAGTTCCATGATTAGGCTTCCAACCTTTGTGTTTAACCTACAAAGTGGAAGGTGTCCCTACCCATGATGTGGGCTTGGAACTAGACAATTTTAAGGTCCCTTCCAACCCAAACCACTCCAGGATTCCAAGTAAATAATGGAAATCTGAAGTCCTGATCATTCTGGTTAAGCAAAAATTTCCAAGTCTCTTTTAGAAATTTTTTTTAACATTTCTCTCTTCTCAGGTGTGACAAAACTCCACTGGAAACCATCAGCTCCATCATCAGCCAGCCCATTCTCTGAGGAGGGGAGCCAGGCTCGTGTCCAGCATCCTGCTCTGGTCACCATGACAACATGATTGCACAGGACAGCGAAGGAAAAATCCTTCAGAAACCTCTGGAGATCAAGAGGAATCTAAATAATTATCACCCTAGACTTCTCCTGTCTCCAGGGACAGCTGTGAAGGACCTCGGTGACGCAGGCTGTGATGTCAGCCCTGAGCCCCAGCCAACCCTCTGCAGGAATTCGCACAGATCCCGGCTCCTGGCACGTCCACTGTCACACCAGGAATGACAACGAGCCCAGGGAAGGTTGGCTCTGCCTTAGGACCTGAAGAGCTAATGAATGTTAACAGCTCCTACAGAGCCCGTGCTCTGCATGGGAATGATGTGCCCGAAGCAGAGGAGTCATCGTGCAGTGGAAATGATAATTGGAATAATTAAGGGAAAATAAACAGATGAGCTAACGGGAAAGTTCACCTCATTTGCATGGCAGAATTTTTATCTTTGGAGGGGATGTGGCCAAAGGTGGGATGACAGGGAAGTGCAGAGGGGCGGGTGACCTGTCATGTGCAAGGATCAGCGTTTGGGATTTCCAGCTGACAGGATTTGAAATGGCTTTTCCTTGAAGGGGAGTACCAAGGGAATGTTGGATGGGCCACTCTATTTCCCCTGATGGCTCCAGATGTTCTTCACCTCAGACCTTCTCTTATTATTTCAGAGAATCACAGGATGGTTTGAGTGATCATCCAGGTCCACGGGTAGGGACATCTTCCACTAGCCCAGGTTGCTCCAAGCGCCGTCCAACCTGGCCTTGGACACTTCCAGGGATCCAGGGGCAGCCACAGCTTCTCTGGGCACCCTGTGCCAGGGCCTCCCCACCCTCACAGGGAAGAGTTTCCTCCTGATATCTAACCTACATCTACCCTCCTTCATCTTAAAACCATTTGCAGAGCACATCTGCCCAGCTGCAGGAGGAACAACTCAAGGGGTGCTGTGAGGAGTTTTCTCCACTGTTTACTTTTTTAATCTAACTCAGGTTTCAGATTTTAGGAGCAGAAGACTTTAACTGGAACAATGGTCACAAGCAAAAGGTCTCCCTGCAATGGTTTTGAGCATCAATAATGATTCACATTTAGAACTTATTACGTGGGTTATTTGTGTGGAGTTCAGACTTTGGAGTCACTGAAGCTATTCCAGGTCAGGGTAGCTGGATTTCAGGGGTGTGATGATGATCTGTGCAGCAAATCAGGCTCCTCCTGACCTTCTAGAGGGGGCTGAGCCCTCAGCCCTCACACGAGGCTGTTTTTAGGGGCTGGTGTGTGTTGTCACGCAGTGCTGAGCTGCAGAGAGGAATCTAGGGTACGTTCCACCTCAGCTTCCTGCAAGGAGAAAGGAGCAAAGACCAGGAAAATCAGGGAGCAGATTTAGGGGAGAACACATTTAGAGGAGCCCCAGGTGTAAGCAAAGGGCATTTTGGCCACAGGAGGTGACTTCTTGCCCAGCCTAAACTGAAGAATTTCAGCAGCTACTCCAGCATCAGCTTCATCTCTACTTTTTAAGCCAGAAAAAGAGTGAAGCTGCTCTCTGCCCACTTCATAAGGCTCAGCTGGGAAACCCCAAGGATGTGGAGCAGAAATAATTGGATATAAAATGACAAAGTGGCATTATTACATATCATAGACTTTTTGCTGAATCAATACATGTCGGCAAGCATTTTGCTGCCTGGAGCTATCAACAAAGAAAGTTCTCCATGGCATTCCTGTAACTTCAGTGTTTTCTTTTCTCCTGCACTGTCTGGATCTGTGAGGGATCCCACACCTGGGGCAGGAGCCTCGGGAGCTCTGGGAAAGAGCAGTTTGTCAGAGAGCCACCCCATAAGAAGGCAATAAAACCCTTCCCTAATAAAATTTACCCTTCCCAACCATCCTATCAAATACTTACTCAGCTTTTTCTCCCCCCCCCCGGACACTCAAGAGAAAAGCTTTCAAGTGTTTGTGTGAATCAGAGGGTAGCTTCACTCACAGGATTTGTAACCCAAATTATGAGGGTATTTTCCAGGCAGGCTCCCGGGAATACACAGCTGGTGGTGCCCAGGTCCCTATTCCTCAGCACATTTCCACCCTGATTAACAAACAGCTTTCCTTAAAACAGCCCCTTCCCCCGAGCTCCTCTCCACACTGTGGTTTTCCGTCTAATCCCTCCCTGCAGCCGGGCAGGAAAGGAGCCCGGCAGAGCCTCTTGCACGCCTGTGACACACCAGGGAACTGCGAGAAAGAACTGAATGAGCATCCCCCACTCCTCCCCTTGGCTGAGGCCGTGCTGGGGCAGAAGTTCCTTTAATTACTGCTCCATGCAGAGCTCGAACCGCGTGGGCACACCCGGAATAAGCCGACAAACCGGCTGAGCAGGGGGTGGTGGGGCTGCAGAGCTCTCCAAACATTTCCTCTCCGTGCCACAGACACCCATCTTCTCCTGGGCAACCCTCGACCTGGTGCAGCGCTACCCCTGTTTCACCACTCATAACCTGCACCACCAGCAGCCTCTCAGCACAGCTCGTGACCAGCAGATAAAGAACCACCACAACCTTTTCAATGCCGCACAAACACTGAAGTAAAGCCTTTTTTTTACTAGTAAGTACTGCCTCGAACATAACCTCAGCTCCCGGGAGCAAAGGTCCCTTAAGCAGCGAGGACAGAACGCCCCACGCTGTAGATGAGCACCCGTGTGCTGCTCAACAGGTTCAGGTGACAAATGACCTGCCTGTTAATTAAAAGCTGATTATGGTCTGCAAGAAATTGCTCCCAGGTGTTCTGAGTAAATAAAAGGAGAGGCTGGGCTGGCTCTTGCCTTCCCAGGGCTGGCAGGGGCAGCTGAGTGAAGCTCTCAGCAAGAGGCTGAACGGGTGGTTCTTTGTCTTCAGTTTTAAGAAAATCATAATTATTTCATTAGACTTTGCTTGTTTGTGTCTTGGGTGCAGCGTTGGCTCCTGGCTGGATCTGCAGGCAGATGTTCTTTTCCTTTTTTCTCTCTGGGATTCTTTTATTTGAACAAAACTAAACATCCTCTGGTGTTTCTCTCTTCCTAAAAAAAAAAAAAAAAGGAAAAAAAAGAAATCAGGAGAAAGCTTTGATACCTTAAAAGAGCTGGAAATGCTTAATGTTTGTCTCTGTTACCTGCCAGGGGTAACACAGCCAGAGGGAGGACGCTGGGGAAGGAACCCCCCTGCCCAGCACCCCATTGCATTTGGGGTGATAAAAACACCTCCCTGTTCCAGATGAGGGGAAAAAACCTAATTCCAGCTCTAAACGAGCAGAAATAATCCAAATAATTCTCCCCCATGGGATGCAAACCCTCATGCTGCTCTGAGTTCCCAGAGCCCCCAAAACCTGAGCAAGGGAATTGTTTGTAGGGGGAGTTAAAGCAAAGGATAAACAGCAAATACCCCTCAAGGGATGAACCAGCCCCAGACTATCCCTGGCTGGCAGAGGTGATCCCGGGGTCATCACATCCCCCCTGGCAGCTCCTGTTTCCAGTGTCACAATCCATGGTGCTGCCACCTGCAGGGATGGGTCCCATACACTGGAAAATTAACTATTTCTGGTCGAACCAGCCAGAAACTGGGAAGTACTGCGGCTGTTACAGACACTTGATTGTGAGTCACTAATGGATGGGGAGTTGTCTCTTCATTTTCCTGCCTGGACACTGGTGGAAGTGTGACAGGTCTGAGCTATTCCAGGGTGAAAGACACCCCACAACACGAGCACCTGAAGCTACAAAACATGAGACTTCTAATAATTTCCCAGTGCAAATTCCTTCAGTATAGACAATTCCCAGGCTCTCTGTTACTCCCTTGCAAAGAAAGTCTCCTGTATTTGTTTTATTCCTCCCTCAGCACATTTCACAGATTTATATGGTGAGTGCAGGACTTTATAAATGTTGTGTGTTAACCTAGCTATAAAAACTTTGGATGATTTGATGTTCCTCAGAACACACAGCAATGGCAAAAGGGGGAGTGGGAAAAACCACCCTGATGTTCACAGCACAGGTGGCAGAGCTGAGTTTAGCTGTGAGGAGAACCAAGGATGGACTCGATTTGGGGCCAGACCAGGAGCAGGAGATGTCTCCTGGGTGCCACTCAGCATCTCCACCTGTGTATTTGGTTTCCCCATCACACCTGAATGCCCAAACAGAGCATCTAGAACCACCATGCCAGGTCAAGGAGGACACATTTCTCTGCCACAGTCACCTCCTGTCGATCTGACCTGGCACAACGTGGGGTCCCAAGGCACTAAAAACTTACCTTGTGCAGTGTTGTACCTCAAGGAGTTATTTCTCATTTAAATGTTTTGTATCTGCTCACAGGGTTTGCACAGGGATGTTACATTATTGTGTTCATTTACCAATATTACATTATTGTGTTCATTTATCTGTGACATTTCAACAGAGCTCTTGCAGAAGTCTCTGAGCAGCACTCACAATTATGACATTTTATTTTTTTCCCATTCAGAGTGAATTTTTTACACACCTCATAGAGCTGGGAAGGCTCATTTTAGGAGAAATCTCATCTTCTGTATCACCCAATTACTATAGATGCATAGTTCTTTTATTCATGTCCCATATCCACCCCTGACTGTGCCAGCCTGGGCAGGGCTGCCCTGGGAAGGGTGGAACCAGACCCTGTTGTAGCTGTGGATACTCTCAGGATTATTTTTCCAGGCTTGGCACCATTTTATTTCCATTTTTGAAGGGCCATGGGTGACATACCGTTGTTGGCAGCAGCCAGGATCATGTTTAAATCATTACTGTGATACAAACCCCTTTTCTTCCCACCCCTAAAAGTAATTCTTGTTGAGACTTAAAATGGATAATTGACTGGAACTAGCAAAGCTCCTCTGATGGAAACAAGCTGCAGGATCTAAATCAATAGTATGTAATTCCCCATCCAGTCTCCAAGGAGAGGGGATGGAACCATGGAGTGGATTTAAAAGCTGTTTGGTTGCCAAACCTCGGGTGCCTTATCCAGTGGGGTAAATTCTGATCCCAACAAATTATTCCCGATATTATTTCTTTGATAACTGGATTTACCTGCTCAATTACATGTATTGCCTCAGTCTAGCCAGAGGGTGCATTAAGAGGTTTGTTTTATTCACTGGGGTTACATTTCCAGGTATTTTTTCTCTCCCTGTGCTGTTACCACACAGGTCACAGCGTGTTGTACTTGGCTCTATTTTGGGGAATGGAGGACTTGTGAAGGAAGAAATCCTTCCCTGTGAGGGTGGGGAGGCCCTGGCACAGGTTGCCCAGAGAGGCTGTGGCTGCCCCTGGATCCCTGGAAGTGTCCAAGGCCAGGTTGGATGGGGCTTGGAGCAACCTGGGCTAGTGGGAGGTGTCCCTGCCCATGGCAGGGGGTGGAACTGGATGACCTTTAATGTCCCTTCCAACCCAAACCATTCTATGATTTTATGAAACAACTTTTATTTTGTATTGAGTATAAAACTACAACACTTAAAACTGCTTTTTAGGGAAACCCCCTGGGCACTTCCAGCTTGTGACCTGTCACCTCTGGCTCCGACCATGCTCCCCTTCACTCCTGCCACCAGCCCAAATCCTGGACAGCTGGAAATTTCCAGATGGAATTCATCCCCTCCTGTGCCTGCCTACCCCACCCCTCCAGGGCTCCTGCAGCCCATCAGCTCCTGCTCCAGCACAGTTATGCAATGATCCTGTGGCCCTTCCCTTGCGTGAGGCAAAGGCTGGGGAAGCTCAGCGAGTTCAGGCTCTCTGAGGAGTGTTTCTATTTCTGGCTGGGGCTGCTGAGCCTCTGCCCTGCCCTGTGTGGGCTCACAGAAACACTCACACCAGGATTTTAGTGATTTTGCCTTGAATGGAGATGTGCAAACTCCTTGAGTTTGCTCTGTCCTTGAAGAGAGAGAGGAGGTGCTTGTGCCTCCTCCAGCTGAGAAAAACACCTGAATCATTCATGCTTCACCTACACACTACATCTTAGCTCCTAAATGGAATTCTCAAAATGCCTGAAAGTCCATTAAACCCAGCAGAGTTCCTCCTGTGCTTTCGGGAAAAGCAGGCTCAGGTTTGTCTTTCCATGCAATTAACATCACGTGCCATCAGCTTGTATTTGCTGGTCCTCGCCTGACCCTGGAACGGATCAAAAGATCGATAATATTTCAGTTTACATAATTTATTTGCAACTTCAGATGCCTTTAAGCAACAAATTAACTAAATTCTTCATTATTCTGACTTAACCAGAAACCAGCAATCATTTCTTCTCCCTGAGTCTGGGAGCGTGAAGTTATTTGCTGTTGAATTTCATGCATAGGTGGGTTTATTCCCAAAATATTTGTGACTGAGCACCCCAAATATTTACCAACTCACAGAGGACAAGGTGGGAAAGGCCAGTTTCATTTATTTCTCCTGAACCCCTGGGCAACACCTTCGAGGGGCTGCTCTGTTGCCATTTAAATATTTATATAGAGCTGTCGGCTGCTTGACTTTTTCCCTCCTCTATTAAACATATCCTGCTAAATGAACGTGGCTTCTTCCACTTCGCTTGGGATTTAGAGCCAAATCCCACAGTCTGCTGTGAGCTGGGGGGGTGGCATTATATTTTGCCATAAGTAATCCCCTGGTGATGAACTTTTCCCACTGTCTGATGGATCCGTGTTCAAACAAGTGTTGCCTTTCAGGAGCGAGAGCCCACGCTCCTCACCTCTGCTGATTTAATAGGCCTTTTGGGAAGCTGAAAATTGTAATATTCTGATTTTCTCAGCCTTCATTATGTTTTCATAGGTTTGTGGGGGTTTTTTTATATCTTTCCTGATTGGTTTTGAGTTGTTTTTTTTTTACTACACTTCCCCTCAGTCATTTTTTACGTCTGTCTGAAGGAACCTGCTGCGTTCTGCAGCCTCAGCTCCTGCTCTGCCCTCGCTCATTTGTCATTCAGCTCCTCAAAATGGGTGATAGATCTTCTCAATTCCAGGTTATTAATCACTTAGCGGGATCCAAGCTGGCATCCCCACAACAAACCCATTATTCTCTAAGCAGAGCTCCCCATACATGTTTGGGGTTGTTTTTCTTTTACGTCCTACATTTATATTTCTTGTATTATGTCCTCCCACCTTGCCAAGCAGTGGGTATTTTTTTCCAGCAGGTTGCCATGTGCTGCCTCCTGCTCCTGATTCTCCCAGAATCTCCTCTTCACCACCATGAACCCACAAGCCTGATGGGTGTGCTGGGGGGTGGCATTTCCACCCCTTTGCACAGCCTGTTTCGGCCTCAGCTCACCCTCTCCACCTCCTAAAGGGTTTTCCACTACGTGAGACCCTTAAAGTCCTCATTAGATCAAGTTTTCATTCATTTGCTAGGAAAAATATCCTCAGCAAACACGTGGGTTTATAAAACCTTCTGCACTTTGTGTAGCTGGCCTTTGGGCTTTTTGTTGCAGTTGGTTTAGTTTTCAGATAAAATGTTTAGTTTAACTTTCATAGCCCAACCCAAAAATAATAATATAACATTTGCAAACTGTTTTAAATGCATTTGATGTAAAATAATGCAAAATAAAATGAGGGGGAAAGCTCCACTGAGCTCCATCCATGCCCTGTGCAGGGGCTGGACACCTCTTTTCCTGCCCCAGCACTGGCAGCATCTTGGGGTTGATGGAGCATCTGGACATCCTAAAGCTTGGTAATGCTCACAGAAGTGTTTTATATCCCCAACACCAAGATCCAGTTGGATTTCAAGTCTCATTTTCCCAGCTGGGCAGTAAACTTCAGCCCGAAAAGCCTAAGAAAATTAGTAAGTGCCTACATACCTTTGTTCATTGCACAGCCAGGGACTGAAAATAGCCACTTTGTGACCTTCCTAACCAGAATTTGGGAAGAAACAGTAAAACATACCTGTAATAAACCTGCATTGAGCTGGGCTGCAACTCAGCTACGTCATGATCAGAGGAAACAGTTATATTTCATTAATTTTGCAGCAAATGTATGGCAGCTTCTGCCTAATGAATACTAATAGACCCCTTAAAGCTCATTTACCAAATCCTTACAATTAAAGGACAATGAGAGGCATTACTTACAGAGCACATTCGAGCAGCCCTGAAATATCCCATTTGTTTATGGCAATAATTGCAAAATAAAATACATTGATTGCTCCATATTTATGAATTCAAGAGCTATTTGGGGCTCGTTGCATGTAATGAAGGTTATAAAAGCATCTTAATGCAAAATACAAGGAAAACTCAAAAACTGCATGAAATTTGGGAAATAAGACATTGTGAGTCAGTCATTTACTCATGTTCTCTCCCAGTAAAGTACAGGGAGGATGATGTAAACAGGATGTGGGAGGATTTGTGGATATTTATGAGCAGGTGCTCTTCAGCTGGAGTCAGGTTTGAACCGATTGACACCTGGGGCAGAGTCTGCCAGTGGATTTTGGGATCAGGGATAGTGCTGCAAAGTGCCCTTGGATTTACACCTCCCTCAGGGTAAGGTTCAACCTGTGCCAGTGTCACCCTGGGCACAGCACTGAGCACCCATGGGATCACAGGATGGTTTGGGTTGGAAGGGACATTAAAGATCCTCTCGTTCCACCCCCTGCCATGGGCAGGGACACCTCCCACTGTCCCAGGTTGCTCCAAGCCCCATCCAACCTGGCCTTGGACACTTCCAGGGATGGAGCAGCCACAGCTTCTCTGATCAACCTGTGCCAGGGCCTCCCCACCCTCACAGGGAAAGATTCCTTCCCAATATCCCATCTAGCCCTGCCCTCTGGCAGTGGGAAACCATTCCGCACCCCACTCCCCTTAGTCCATGAAGAACAACAATGATGAAGACATTCTGCTGCTCTGTTGGAACCCTTCAACCCTACCTTCCCCTGAGAAATTCCCTACAGGAATCAGGGAGAAGAGCCCAAACCCACTCTGCTGACTGGGGTGACAGTGCCCACCCTCCTCTCCTGCCCCCTTTCTCAGGGCCAGGGTGGAAAGGGATGGGGCATGAGCAGGGATTAGTGCCCTCAAGCCCAAACCTTGCAATACAGGGTTCCAGTCAAGAGTCACCTGCTTCCTTTTATTTCTAGTCCTGAGTCATTTTGACATTGTTTCCTCTACAAAGACACATAATTTTGCCAATATTTTTTTGCTTTAGACCAAGAAACAGCTGCAGCAAAGAGCAGCCACAGGAACCTCGAGGACTTCAGTGATTGTAAAGGGGTGTCAGAGGTGTGTTCATGGAGTGTCCATGTGGGGTGGTGGGTTATGGGCAGAGGGGATAATTAGTAACCATTGCCAAAAGAGTAAAATACTCCCATTACATTTAAACTGTGGAGCTGAACCCTCAGTCCCCTGAAAAACAAGTCCCCAATTGCACTATTTGTCTTCTGCTGAAAAACATCCACTGGGCTTGGATTTATTCTTGGGGCCTTGGGCATATTCCTATAACATCCATCTCCCCTCTAGTTTCCCTATTCCCTGGTTAAAGCTGTGCCTCCAGCCGGGCTGGATGCACCGATTATCACCTGCTAACGAAGCCATCCATCTCTCCCAGGTGAGGGGGAGCAGGCACACGTGGTTCTCAGTGGCAGTTCAGTGATTTTCATTATTTTCTAACTCATTTCTCTAAATCCACAAACACACCGTTTTCAGCTTTCAGCTTGAAAGTCCCATCCATCCCTCGTCTCATTTCCCCTCATCCAGAAACCACCACCTGCCGCTCTGAGGGGGGATCAGCCTCCCAAAACACATGTATCGCCCCCAGAATGCTGCCAACCACAGCTGGGCTGTGGTGACAACACCTCTGTGGAACAGCTGGATCCTGCTGATCAGCCCAAGACCCACCAGCCCATCGGTCACGGTGCTCCTGGGGCAAGGCAGCTCAGCAAGGCTGCAGAGCCGATGTGTGCAGCCCTTGGGACAGGGATTTAATAATTTAGTGGTTTTTTTTCTTCCAAGCATCATTTATTGGCTCTTTAGAGAGCTGTTTGCTTCTCACTCAGAAACTGAAGCCCTCTGTCTGTGGCTAAAATGCTGTTAAACTTCACCAAAACCCATCAGCAGAGATTTGGCCCCAGGTCTGTACAACTGAAGAGGAAAATAGCAGCGTTTTCCTGCTGGCCTGTGGACCTCAGGAGTCTGGCAGGTTCTGGTTGCAGCATATCCTGGCTGGACATGGCTCTTGGATCTGGTCACATTCCCCATGGAGCCAGAAGCTTGTGCCAGGTGATGAACGGTTTGGACACCCACCAAAATCTCCTCTGAGTCATTCTGAAACCTTAAAATGCTGATCAGCATTGCTGGGGCCAATCAGGAAGTCCTGGAAAAGAGGGAGGAAAGCTCTCACTTTGCTCTTTTTTTTTTTTTTTAATTACTTTGTTTAATGAATTCTTTTACTTGAGTGGATTTTGAGATGGGAGCACAGCTGAGAAATGAGAGGCTGAAGTACCACACGTAGGGATGGCACATGAAGCGTTTTGGGGCAGAGCATTCCCGAAATCAGGCTGAATTCATCAGTGGTCTCTTGTCCTCCAAATAGTCTTTTTTAGCCAATGCAAAACTTGGATTAGGCAACTAACCTGTCCTGGGAGGAGCAGCAGAAAGCTGAGCCACCTCACCATGGTCCTGGCACATCTCTGCACCTCCCCACCGGGGCGCGGGGCCGGCTCATTGCCGTGGCAACGTCGCCAGCGCCGGCCCAGGGAAGGTGTATGCCAGCTGTGGAGAGACACTGACACTAATGATATAATTAGCTGTGTTAAAAGTCATGTCTGGTAGCATCTACTTTGTTTCCAGGGTGACTGAAGTGCCATAAATAATGATGCCCAGCAGTGTTTCCATAGAGCCGCCGTCCCCGGCGGGAGCGGGACGGAGGGTCCTTCCTGGTCAACGGGCAGGAGATGGACACAGCCAATGTTCCCATTCTGCCTCCCAACCCACCAAAGTCAAGATCACCAAACCTCACCCTGACGCAGGGAGCAGCTCCAGGCTGGGATCCTTCATCCTTGGCTTTCCATAGGTACTGTGTATCCCTTGTTTTGTGTATTCACAGAAGCACAGACTGGTTTTACTGACACCACGCTCTCCCACAGCTTTTCCTTAGTTTTTGTACTATGACCTGTTTTCTTGTTATGATCTGACTTAGAAACCATGGGGGAAAATCACATCTGAGTTGAGAAAAGCACATAAATGTGCTCTGGGAGGTGTCTCCGGGGTAGCCCCAGTGAAAGCCCAGCTCACTCCTTGGATGGCAGGACTTGTGACACTCCGGTTTACCACAATAAGAGTTGAGAAATTCATTGCCTGAATGCAGTACTTAATGAAAGTGCTGATCACTGCCACAAATGATTTAGTGCTCAGTATTAGACCAGCTGTGCCTGTCCCACACTATTAATATTAAAGTCGACAACTGTGGCGCTGTATCTCATGGACATCCTTCTGCCTCTTGATTGAAATCATCATCTGAAAGGTCTTTTCCAACCTAAGCAATTCTATGATTCTATGACTGAGTGTTTGGGCTGGAACTTGCAGTTTAATCAACTTCTAGAGAAGCGTAACAAGTTGTTGGTACTTTAATACAAGAAGTTCCCAACTCTTTCTCCTGCCCTGGGGGGTAAATAAACAATTCAAGGCAGGTGGAGAATCCAGATCCTTGCTTGGACAATGTCATTACCTGGGAACTGCAGTACAATAAAAAGGGATATATTCCAATATCTGGTTTTATCTTTTAGGCAAAGCCACGAGCTGCAATTTCAGCCTTTTGTCTGGAAAATGTCAGGAGCTGATAAAACTCTGGAGGAAGGAATTGTTGGCATTAATGGTGGGAGCACCACGGGGTCACATCATCTCCAGAAGAGACGTGTCGTCCTCCCGACACCACTGCTCCTCCTCAGGGAACGTGGGATGGCAAAGAGGCCCCGGGAAGCTGCTGGGGACACTGAAATGCCACTGCTTGTGTGTGTGTGCAGAAATACAGGAGCATATGGGCAGCATCATGTCCCTGTCTGCTCCAGAGAGCAAACAGAACGAGTGAGAAATAAACTCACATCAACAACAGGATGGGAATATTTATAGGAAAACGAAATATAGGACGGGGGAAAGGGGGCTCATATTGGAGGGTGGGCTCATGAAGGAGCGGGGCTGCATCGTGGAGGGGTTTGCTCTTCCCATACACCCAAACACAAGGAAAATTGGATTAAAAATAACATCAACCCATGTATGCACAAGCACACACTTGCCCACAAACACAGACACCCATGATCTGCAGCCAGTTGTCGGGAGGACTTATTTTTATTTTTATTTTGTAATATGTAGCAGGGTGAGCAGCCTTGGAGTGCATTTATTGCGGTATTGAATTGCTTTCCATGGTAACTAATTGTGATTTCCGAGGCACAGGTTCTGCAATGGTACAGGATGAAATGGAGCTGAATATGGAAGCAGCTGGTAAGAAGAAAATCACTTGCTTATGAAATAGTATTTAATGATGGAGATTGATGGAGCAGAAAAAACGGGGGTGGCAGGGACTAGAACAAAACAGTTCTCCCTCAGCTTCACGTATTTCCTCAGATTTTGAGTTCCCCAGGAAAGCATCCGGTGGATATTTAAGGAAAGGAACCCCCCTATGTGGGCTGCCTTCCAACTTCCCCACTTACCAGTTTATTAAGAGGCAGACTCCTAAAAATCTGGCTGTAGAAAAGAAAAGAAAACTATCAGGAAATGAAATTATTATTAAATGGTGTTTACTGGTTAAAAATAAAGGGAAGGCTTTTACAAAAATTATCCATTTTACTGTAAAAAAGAGATGAAAGAACATGTTTTGAGCAACATTGAGTAAAATTAAAGAAAAAAGGTCTCCCCAGAGTGTGGGGGGTCTTGCTTCCCTCCCTCAGTCACAGTTTGGGATGGCACTGGGTGCTCAAGGAAGACCTGAGGGAGCCAGGAAGTGAAGGGGGAAAACACTGAACAACAATGTGAGAGGAGATTTGCAGATTGCCCTTCCCATCCCATTAATCTCATCAGTGTTGGATAACAAAGGGCTTTGGGGCACAGCTCAGAGGTGCTGGTGAGGGCGAGGGACCTGCTCCAGCATCCTTGGATTTCTGAGGCTGTTTTTCCTCCCCATTCCCACCAAATGGCAGCACCTTTGCCATATGTGAACCACTCGTTACTGCACAGTCAACACAAAGAGGCCAAACTGGGAATTCCCAAGCTCTCAGGTGGGGCTGAAACCTCTGGCATGTTCCCACCCCTCCTTGTAAGGCACTGGAGGGTCCATGAGATATAACAGCATATGACACCCCCAGGGAGAAAGAACAATATTGTCTTGTCCTTTTTAAAAACTCTGATTGAATTAATAAGCAGGAGCTCAAACCCAGCCCATGAAACAAAAAAACCCAAACAACCAAAAAATCCCAAACCCAACCCCCCAAAAAACCCCAGAAAATCCAAGTAAACAACCATAAATGTAACTGTGATGAGCTGAAAACTCTGAGTTTGTTGGATTTTCTCCAAAATCACCAGCACTGGCCGTGTTCATGCATGACAAATCCTACAGCCTGGACAGATATATGACTAGATTTATGGGAATGTGCAGTCAGAGTAGGTAAAATGTACTTTTAGGCAGATGTAAAGTCAAATCATTTGTCATTTAAGTATTAATTTTATTCACCCAGCAGACAGTCATGTTTTCATTATATAAATATATATATATATCTAGGCACTTCAAATGTGAATATTTGACACAAGCCTGTTGACAACTAGACAGAGCCATTCCAATGTATCGGGAGATCCACGGGAACCTTCCATGTGGGTCAGACAGTGGACCCCTGATGCATCTGAGTCAGTGGTTTATCCACCCAAGAAAATGTGACCAAACCTGTATCTCTCTTGCAGTTGCACCTCCCCAGTTGGGCTGTTGGACAAAATCTCCCCGCTCCGGTTGGTGTCCAACCGGAGTAAGGAAGGGATTCCAATAAACCATCCATTAAACAAAATGTAGTTTTAATGATCACTCCCCAAACACCCAAAGGCACCAGTCAACCCTGCGGACTAATCACCTACAAACTGGTGGGATTCACACACGTTTTTAGCGTTGCAACATTTTTTCAACAGCTTCAGGTGGTACATCGAGTGAAATATTTCAGCTGCAACAGCTTTGTCCTGGACACCCTTCCATTTGATTGTTTAATAGAAGTATCAACCCAAGACTGAGCTGTAAGAATCGTGCTGACCTGCCCAACTCTCTTTGCTGCCCTTTCTCCGGGTATTTCTGCAAATCATATTGGGCCCACAGCTGTGTAATTCCCAATTTCTGTCGCTGTAACTCCTCTGACACCACTCAAATCACCCACGGATCCCCGGGAGAGGGAGCACCTCAGGACAACTTTACATTCCTTTTACCCATTGCAAAGACCTTTGTGACATGTCGAGTATAAAGCTCACAAAATACATTTTAAAGGAACTACCATAAAGTATTTGCTTCAAATAGACCTTTTACAACATAACACAAAATTCAAATGACATTTTTTAGGAAAGCACTTGAAACTGTAACACTTAGGTCCTGACAACATTCTATTATTTTAAGCCGTAAACCTTAAGTTTTATGTGATTAAATAAAATCAGCATTACAATTTCCAGGTATAATAATCATTGAACAGATTGTAACAACGAGATATAATTATAATGCAAACATGAAGCTCAGGAGACTGGGACTGAGAAAACTCTCAATTCTTTGTAGATTTATATCTGCACGTGGTAAAATCAGTAACAACTGGAGAAGAGGTTCCAATATTTCAATATTTCATCTCACACACTGATATCAATGTTTTGCAGGCAGCAGTCAATTCATCATCCCCTTTTTGAAATTACTTTACAGAGTCACTATGACCTGGAGAAAAAGTCTCCAGGTCAAATACTGCTTCCAGTGTCAATGTAACATCTGGAAGGAAATAATTAAAACCATCAGGTTTTGGTAATTGCCCTGTGGGTGTAGAAACACGAGATTTCATATATGTAAGGATAAATAAATGACATATAAATGCTTACATATACAAAATCCTAAACCTCACTTAACCTTCAGAACTGAACTACCTCTAGGTATGAAATATAAGACCTTTTTTCAATAATTTAAAGGGTTTATTGATACCTGAGAGATTTTTGCATATTGATGTTGTTGTATCTTTACCTGTAGGTCCTCACCTAAGTCCTTTGCTCTTTTCTGGGGTACAAAGCCCGTTGCAGTTTGGTGGATTCTTCCCACCAACTCCATGGACTTTGGCTGAGCCCTTCCTTACCTGCATGTATAAACAGAGACCTAGCAGAATTCAATATACATTTAAATAAACAGTTGCTGTACAAGTGAACAGGCTGGTTTACACAAATCCAGAGTGATTTCACCATTCCTGATAGTTTTCACAACATCTGATTCAAAAGTGTTTCTACCTGTTGGTTAAAACCAACTGACTGAAGTATTTCTCAGGGTAATGGATCAGACGTTTAAAATGCTCCTTCCTGCCTGACCTGTTTCCTGGTTCTTGAGAAGATCAACCCATTTCTCCACCCACCAACCACGGAAACCAGGAGTGGAGGAGTAATGAATTGATGTGCTACATTGCATTAAGGTCACAGGCCAGTGCAGATGGGACTGAGATTTTCCAATCAATTCAGGGAATTTAGGAGGCTCATTCCTCCTGAAACTCAAGGTGTTTGGATGCCTGACTCCCACAGATTCCCCAGTCCAGCTCTTGGCTCCTCCTCCCTGCAGGTCACACGAGTGTTGGAGCACAAGCATGAGCAGGGACACAACCTTTGTAAGGCTCTGACAGAATTTTTCACAGTGTTATTTAATTTGGCAAATACCTAACTACATGTAAATGTTCCCTTTATCATTCAAACAGTTCAGTTAAGAAGTAAAATGAAACCACCATTTTCACTCCATTTTGCTCCTGATGGGGAATTCCCTAGAAGTGCTTTCATGCAAATATGGTGTTATCACAGCTGATAACAGAGCAATTAGGATTGATGATTTTATTAAATAGACTTTAGCCAATGGAAAGATATTTGTGGAAGTGGAACCAAGTGTGCTTTTAGACACAAAATTCGACATACCTGAAAAATCAGCAAAAGTAACAGTACTATATTCATGAGAGGCATCACAAAATGAATCAGCATCATTGGCAAACCCTTCTTATGTTGCAGAAACATGATTTTTTGCACTGTATTTTACAGAAAACAGTTGCCTGTAGTGATGGTGGTCAGCAAAGTTGCCTTTGAACAGTTCTTTGTTCAACTGTACAGGAATATCAGAGGGAAAAGGGAAGCTACATTTCACTGGCTGTAGGACTTCATAGAAATTTTAGAAATGTTTGATTTAAAATAGCACATTTACGTAGCATATTTATGTGTAAAATCAATCAAGCACTCGTGCCCAAGTAGAATAAACTTCCAAGACCTGACACTGTTGTAAATCAATGAAATGCAGCCACTGCCTTTGCACAGGAGGAGGACTGAGGATAGTACAGGACTGGCAAGGGACTCGTAGAACAACACAGCGACACGTTAAGCATCGATGTAAGAAACTCTACAGCTTTGCATTTCCAGTTGGCTTTTCCAATTTTACACCCACACCAATTCTAAATCTCCTTTTCATGCCATTCCTTGTCCCATATTTAGTGCTAGTGACACCACCTTAGGTCCACCTGTCCCAAACCTGCTCATCCTGGAGCAAACACTTCCCACCTCTCCCACCTCCTCTGCTACAAACACTTTGCAACCCAGGAGTGTGTGTTTCCCTTTCCCTAACTCAGGAGCTCTCCGGCACCATTTCCAACACCATCACAACCTTCATGGAGCAACTGGCACAGGGAGGCACTTATGTGACATGTTTAAAACTTATCTTTGGTAAACACTCACACACACACACAAAAACTCGGAACTAATGTTTTGCTTCCTGATCGTTAAATCCTCACTTGCTACTGGTGTGTGTGTGCAGGAATCTAAGCACACACAGGACGTTGCTAATATAAAATATTTTTTTTCAAATGCCACTGCCAAGGATTTGTTTGAATTCCCCTAAAAATAACGCAGTCCTGGGCTTTTTGGTTTTTTCCTGACTCTGTTTGTTGCGCATTAGAGCAGCTCAGATCGATAACAAATTAGCAACAGAAAGCGAGCCCTATGTGCTCAATTTTCACCTTCTCTCTCATTCTGTTGCCTTGGTTTTCAAGACCAATTTAATCAGAATAGTTGTATCTCTTACAACTTTCATTATCTGGGAGGCAGATCCTGGGGTCTGATGCTGCATGACTTGAGCAGCCAAATCTGTCACTCGCATCAGTGGAAATTTTGGACACACGAGGTCCTAAGGCTGCTCTTGGTGGGGGTGTTTCCTGCTCCCCAGTACTAACCAGTACCCTGGGAAGGAGAGGGACCTCTCTGATTGCACCTGAGGGACAATCAGACTGTGAAGCAGAGCCCACACCACCAAGAGACGACCCATCAATGTGTATTTTCAAAGGTGCTGCAAATAAATGTTGCTGGAACCACATGGATATAACGGAGAGATGATCTAACACTTCTAACATCAGGCGTTTCTACTGAGAGGTATTTCATTGGCTTCATTTTTCATTTACGCTATTTAAATTTTGCTTCAGAATTTTTTTTTTTTTTTTTTAGAACCCAGAACTTAGTGCATTTCATTTTAAAAAATTAGAATAATTTATACCCTTCTCTTTTCATTGCAAAAAAATACAGCCCAAGGTATAAACACTTCACGAATGACGGACGCTTCACTTATTTCACGACGTGCTGAACGGTGATTTAGACACTGATCAACCAAAGAACTTTGGCAACTTGCACAAAAATATGTCCTTAACTCAGAAGTGCTGATAAAACTCGCTTTAATGAGGCCTTTATTAAGAACTGGGAAGAGGGAGGAGTGTAAGTGGGTGCTGCGGAGGTCGGCGTGTTCCTAAACCATCCCGCTCTGGATCTGTATGTGGAATGGGTAGGGCTGGTAGAACACGGGGGGCTGTCCATGAGCAATGTAGTAGTTGCTGAAGTTTCTGTCACTGATATATGGAGCAGGCTGGTAATAGCACGTCACGTTGGCCGCGTTGGGGATGATGTTCTGCTCTCCCAGCACTTTCAAAGCCAGGATTGTGATCATGTTCAGAGTCTGCCGCCGCTCGTGCCCCATGAGGCAGACTGTGCTCTTGTTCACCACCCCACGCAGGGTCATCAGGTAGTCGTACTTGCTCTTCTCCTCCCCGATGAAGTGGTTGCGCAGATAGGACTCGATTTTCCTTTGCTGCTCGGCAACATCTGGAAAATCAATGAAGAACCTGGAGCACATGTAACGTTCCAGAGATTTAATTTCAGCCTCATCTGCCGGCTTAAAGTCACGGACTAGGAGGTTGCTGTACTTCAGGAGGCCACCTCCTCGGATCTCCTCGGGGTTCCTGGTGGAGATCAGTTTGTACTTCAGGTGGTCCATGGCCTCGTTGAAGTCCCCGTACATGCTCTCGGCGATGACGGTGGGGTGACAGTCCTCTGCCAGTGGGCAGTCTGAGGCTCTGTACACCGCCAGGATGGAGTCCAGGATGATCTGGAAGGAGTCCACGCTGAACTCAAACTGCCGCCGGAGCGAGCTGACAAACTTCAACTCCACGTTCTTGCCGCTGTTGTTGGACAGCGAGATGAGACTCCAGCGGTCGTGGTCGGTGGAGACCTTGACCATCTTCTGCACATACACATCTTTCATGGTCTGAGCCGTGATTTTTTGCTTATTAACGCATTTTGGCAAGAGGTCCAATAGGCAATTAAGGACTGCTTCCTTAACAATCTGGAACTCCAACTCACTGGGAAGTTCCACCCCAAAAATGATGTCTAGGTCCTTGTAGCTGGTTCCGTTCTGCTTGACCAGGATGTGACTGGCTGTGGAGCCATTCAGGCGGATGTCTCTGACGTGGATCTGCTTCTCAATGAGCTGGTCCTTCACCATATGAATGATATCCTTCGGCTTTACATCCAGGGTTGGAAAGTTTCCTCTCCCATGGATAGGTATGGGCTCAGCTAAAACCTGATCCAGGATTTTAATCTGATCCCAGGTGAGACAACTGAATCTGTGGTCTAAGTCCTCCTCAGTCATTGTGATGTCAGTGAGCTAAACAGGGAGAAAGAAAAATTAGGGACAAATGTTAGAACTTCCTGAAATACCAGAGAGACAGACATTTCACTTGGTTGCACTAAACTTGTCTCTTCCTTCCTTGGCAGTAACTGCAAAGCCAGTTCATTTTCCAGTGACACAATCCCAGTTAATAGTCTGAGTCAACCACTGCACTTGTCGCAGTCTTTTAATTGAATTTTAATGCACCCAGGTTTTAATCCTGCTGAGAAGCCATCACGTTATTGTATAACCCATGACTCAAAGCAAATGCAGCAAACCATCCAGACCCAACTGAAAACTACTCAAAGGTTAATAGCACCAAATACTTGGTGGTTCTAATGAAACTCCAAATAAATTTCACCGTGAAGAGCTAAAATGAGCAAATTTATTCTTTCTGTCCTGTCTAGAAATCTTCCTTTATCTTCAATGACTTGAATACTTCAAATCACTGAAAGAGCAGGAAGTTTTTGTGAAAAGCAGGAGTGAGGAACACGCTCACTGTTTATCCAGTGAGTGCCTTGGATGAACTTTGGTCTCTATGGATCATCTATACACACACATCCTTTAATATCAATGGTTGTGGTTTAGGAACCTGATCATTGTTAAGCTGTTTCCACTGTGTTCCTGAGGCAAAAAATTTCCTTCTAAGCCATTAATTTATGTTAATGTATTAACATTATTTCCTACATTAATGTACCAATGCTGCAAGTTATGGTTTGCAGAACCAGTAAGAAAACCCCTTCCAGTCTTGTGGAGAAAGAATTTCTCAAGGAAGCCTGTAAAGAAGCACCTGTAGAATACATAGGGGAAAGCTCTGACTTGTTTAAAATGATATTTGGACTTCATAGCCTCACATCTAGCAATGAGATGTGACACTCAGGTGGTGCCCAGGTGGGATCTGAACCAGCTCAGTGAGTCACCAACCGGGTGGAAAAAGTATCTTTGGGAAATCTGCCAACACTGAGAACCTACTACTGAAACACCAGCAATGTCTCTGCAGGCAGATGGCTCAAACAGATTCTTTCAGCCAAACCTCAAGAATACAAATGAAATAAAATCCTACTGAGTAATAATAACACCACTGAAAAGTCTACACTGTTGTGTCTTCATCAGCAGTGATTACATATGTACGTTGTCATGTATTTTCCTTCCCTCGCCTTCGGATTCCACGTTCTGGAATATTTTAGTAATTTCAAGTAACTTGTGAACTGACAAACGGCTTGGGAATATGACAGAGCTATATTTCACATACTTCTGCTATAATTTCATCTCCCAGCAAACTGATCAGGAGCATATGGAGTTCCAGGCACCTTTCTGGCCTTGTTACAAAGAACGGAACCAACCAGATGTTTGAAGTTGAATGAATGTTTTAAAAGTTGGCTAAAGCAGGACTTAAGCTGGGAATTTAATTGACAGTGTGAAGGTCTTGGAATCAGTCCCACATAGCTCCTGGCACTGTGTATGTAGTGTATAACTCCACATACATAATATGCTAACACATGTATGTTTGCACATGTACTCTGGAAAATGGACATTACCGCAGGAATTTAGAGAACATGAACTTTTGAACCAAAAAGGAGAGAAATTGCCATCCATAATACTGCCAATTTTATGATTTCACCATTAAATATCTACTATAACTCCACGCTTATTCCTTTAAAACTATTACCATGAAAAACTTGTACCCATCCTTCAGAGCCTTTTCCACATCCCTCAACAACAAGTTAATCCTGAAAAACAGCTGTTACAGAAAGCCACAGTGAATTTTGGAAACAGGATAACCCAGGGTAGAGCAAGAAGGATGTAAGGAGAGGTTTTTGTATAAATGTTTTCGCTGCCCTGTTGTCTCTGTGTCATTCATAGAATCATTAAATTGCTAAGGTTGGAAAAGACTTCCAAGATCATGAAGTCCAACCTTTTATAATTCAGATTATGGCGGATCTACCAGAAAACTTATAGTTGCCAGAAATGTTGCCTAAGCAGTTTTTTATTATGGGATTTGTCTGATATTGCAAAACTTTGACCTTTCTGAGGTTAATGTTGTGATGTAAAAGAAAGGGTGCAGAGAAGGGAATGTTGAAATTCAATCCCCTCTTTTAGCAGAGGAACCCTCTTCAAATACTTGGTAAGTCAGAAGATGGAAGTATCCCTAAATAAGCTTAGAAATCCCTTCTTTATTGCTACATGGTTTTAGTTATTTCAGATGTTACTGCAACATACAGGCATTTTAAATTGACAGGGAAAGGTAATGTCAGTAAATCTCTCTTTTGTGTTGAAGAGACGTACCTCAAACTGTCATTTCTCTAAAGTGATTCCTGGAGAGTCTGGGGAGGCTTTGGGAGTTCAGAGTTTCAACATTAATGTTTTATAATAAATACTAAGAATTCTGTGCTGAAACAACACCTTCAATTTGACAAGTGAGGAAAACGTCCTGGGAAAAACAGGAATTAAGTTTTCAAGTATGTAATTAATTTGCAGCTAAACATTAATAAACTTGATTGCAATTATTATTATTTACTAATTTACTTCCAGCTTGCAAGTCTGGACTTTCCTAGAAGGGTTTTCTCTTGTTCTTTTCCTCAACCTTGTCTGGCAACAAGAACAATTTCCAGGTAATTTTATACTCATTAGGAACCTGATTTCTCAAAGCAGTGGCAAATTTACTTACTGAGGTGCTCAGGCCAATGTCAGGAGTTATTATTAATGTAAGTAACCTCAGTTACAATAAATCAGTAGCAATATTGAGACTAAAATGAGTTAAAGTATTGTGTGAAACAAGAAGGGAAGGAAACTCACTGCATGTCACCACAGCAGTTGGATGAAGCCAAACACAAGCAAATGCTGGGTTGGTTCGTGGGAAAAGAGGCTGGAAAATCACTTTATTCTTTGGAAACTGGTGATGGTTGGAATGGAGGATGATCCATTTACAAGGGCAGATAGCAATAGGATGGTGGGGATGGTTTTAAACTAAAGGAGGGTTGATTTAGATTAGATTAGGGAGAAATTCTTCCCTGTGAGGGTGGTGAGGCCCTGGCACAGGTTGCCCAGAGAAGCTGTGGCTGCCCCATCCCTGCAAGTGTCCAAGGCCAGGTTGGACAGGGTTTGGAGCAACCTGGGCTAGCAGAAGTGGAAGCAGATGATCTTTAAGGTCCTTCCAACCCAACCCATCCTGAGATTCCATGATCCCTGGAGGCAGCAACACCTCCCTGCCCCTCTGCCAGAACCAGCATTGATCATTTAGGGTCACCCTACATGTGACACAGACTTCAAGAGCTCTCACTCAGCAGCACCCACAATCCCAGCCTTCCCTGACTCTTCCCTGCTGCTCCCTGCCAAAGAATTCATTTTCTTTAACTTCTTCCATGTGAATACCCAAAAGCATTTCATGTGTTCCACATTCAGTGTTTTCTTGCCTTAAAGTCAGTCCATGGGCAAATGGAGGCTGCACAAACATCAGTGAAACTCAAAAGAGGGTGGGTTTTAGCTCACTTCATCAATATTTGTAATTTATTGGGACTCCCTCCTAGTGATTTTTCTTAGTTTTTTGTTTATGGGATTTAAAATGTTACTATAAGCTGTCTGACTTAAGATCTCTACCAGACAAAGCAACGAGGAAAAGTAGTTTTCAAGGTGTTTTCTTTTACATACACTGGCCAGAGAAGCACAGAATAAGATGGATCAGACCCAGTCAAGTTTTGTGATATAGTATCCTTATTATAAGGTTAGAAAAATATTTCCCTGTTTCAAGCTCCAACTTGTCCTTGAGTGGTCACCTTGAGCTGCCGAAGTGGTCACAACGTGGAAAAATGTTTAGATACCGTGGGATCATTAAACACAGTTTTATTAACTTTTTTATTTTAATATTGAAGAGAGAGGCTCTAGTTTTCTTTGTGGACCCAAACAACTCTGAGTTTGGGATAAAATGACGCTGAAAGGTTTTGTTAACCACATCTTAGCACTGCGCCATGGATCAGCTCCACTAAAAAAAATGAAAGCAGATCTGGCTTTACATCTGAATGAAGAAAATCTGCCACGCTAATGACAGCTTTCATGTTCCCCACGACTTTCAGAGAAACAGATACTTACAGTCTAGAGAACAGTCTCATCAAATTTAGCTCATATTTTTCCCATAAACTGTTTAGATTCTCTTTTTATATACTCCCTAATGTTGCTTCAGTGTGTTTTCAAAGGCTTTGCCATGTGCTGGAGTTCTCAAGCAGAATCCAGCTGAGAGGGTTTTTGTGCAGCTGTGGTAGCTCCATCCTCTTCCCTTTGATCTGCTCCCCTGTTTTCCTGTTTTCCAGCAAAGATTGGGAATGCTCGACTGCTCTAATTCTCTTTACTTTGCACTTGAAATTGGTTGCACGAGGACCTTTTACAAAATAATGGAATCACTGAGGTTGGAAAAGACCTCAGAGATCATCGAGTCCCACCTGTGACCAATCCCCACCTTGTCAACTCAACCAGAGGTGGTCCTTGGACACCTACAGGGTGCTCCCTCCCTGGGCAGCCCCTTCCAATGCCTGACCACTCCTTCCAGGAAGAAATTCCTCCTGATGTCCAACCTGACCCTCCCCTGGTGCAGTTTGAGGCTGTTTCCTCTCGTCCTCTCTCTTGTTACCCAGGAGCAAAGGCTTAAAAAGAGATGAAGCAAAATGCCTTGCCCTGGTGGCCTTGTTTTCCGGGATTACTCCAGAAACACTCCCAGAAATTCTGCCATTGTCCCCTCAATGCCTGCACTGATTTTCCTGCACACACATTACATGCATCACTAACGACTCCCACGATCTCTTGCTAAAGCTTGCCTTAAATTCAAAGCTCCATTTCTCTGTTAAGCCGGGCATTTGGAAGTATTTTACTCACTCACTTAAGGACTGCAGCTGGCATAAGCTCCGGAGGCAGGAATGTCAAACGGGGAAGGAGTTCCAGTCGTAATTTAAATGCGTACGAGACAAGTAGAAGCAGTAAAGCATCTGGAGAACCTAAATGGGGAAATATTTAAACTGATTTGACAGTGTTTTTCACCAGTTTTTCCTTCCATTACTGTTAATGCATGTGGGAAGGTGGTGTTTGTTTATCCTGTTATCACGAGATAACGCATGAGTTGCCATCAGTTTTCAGTACAGTTGCCATCGAGTTACCCTGAAATAACAAATAATAACTCAGGGCCAGATGCTCCTCTCTGGTGAGATAAGGCTGCAAGGTGGGCAAAATGCACTTAAAAGCAGTTTGCTTGGACCGTGCCACAGAATATCACCTTCATGGGCAGAAAAGGTGAGCAGAAGAAGAGACTTTGCCAACAAAAATAAGCTCTAACTTTTCCCCAACCCATGGAACAGGGACAATAGCTTTAAGGAAAAAAGGACAGATTTAGATTGGATATTGGGAAGGAATGTGGATATTGGGAAGAGGGTGGTGAGGCCCTGGCACAGGGTGCCAATCCCTGGAGGTGTCCAAGGCCAGGTTGGAGCAACTTGGTCTAGTGGAAGGAGTCCCTGCCTGTGGAATGAGATGGTCTTTAAGGTTCCTTCCAACCCAGACCATCCTGTGATCCCGTGTTTCCACGAGAATCAGCAGAGGCATGTACCAGGCTCCAACGCCCCTTCTCCCAACTGGGAATGATGTGCAGAGCCCAACCCTGCAGCACAATGCTGGGAAAAGGAACCGAGGAGCCAACACCTGGAATGTTACAGGATATGGGCTCAATGAGCTGGGAGTTCTCAGGAGGGACAAATTGAGGAGTTTAATTCAGGCAAGCAGTATGAATACATAATCCATATTATCTCATCCTGCACATTTGGGGGTTTTGGATGACAGATTTTCCCTCATGACTCATGGTACAGTCATTCTGAGCTGGATGGGGATCCCCTCACAGGGCAACATTTTCAAGGGCAGATATTTTATGATTTGCATCAATTCCCACAACACACAATGTTCCTCCTTACATGGCCTCCATGTCCAAACAAACCAAGGCCTCTAAGTAACATAGGATGAAGCACGATCTTTTCAATTGCTCTAAAATACTTTAATAACTTTAAAAAAATAGGTCTCATGTGCAATATTTGGTCTATCTGGGGCTGTGGCCATTGCTGAGAAGTTACTGATTTAGGTAAAGGTTATTTGTACTACCAGATACATACCGTGGACTGACTCCTGGGTAATATTTCCAGAAAGAATGCAAAATCCCACGGACTTACTGTGGCAGGAGGACTGGAAGTGTGTATTCCAGCGGAGTTAATAGGATGAGTCACTGGATCATTTGGTAAAAATATGAATTGTCATCTTGTCACTGACAGAAACACGAAGCTCCCCGGGAAAGCTGCAGGAAATAAAACCCAACAAACAATAACATTCATTTTGAGATCAATGTTAACTACCAGTCACCTGCTGTACATAATAAATGATGCATTACAGTCTGGCAGTCCTGCAGGAATAACAACAGCCTCTCAAGTTGGGAATGATAAGGTAAAAGCAGTGGAAAGGCACCAAAGTGCTTATAAAGATTCTGGGTTTCAGGTCCTGCTTAATCCTCTGCAAGGATATTAACAGACTTGTCATTTTCTCTATGGGATTTTGAGTAAGAATTCAATATTATTAATAGACATGCAAATTAGCAGGGATGTAGTGGAATCATTTAAAAAATAGAATGAATAACAACCCAGCAAAATGAAATACTATGAGTTGTGTAGTGGCTTTATATTGCTTCTATAAGAGCAGATGACAGGAAGATCTTGTTTCAGAGGTTGTTTGTTCATTTACAGTAAGCCCAGGATCCCTGTTGCTGGAATTTCCAATTCCAGTGGCCTGTTGACTGGCTATGCTGGAATTAAATATATTTCTAAATATTCCTGTGCTATCATAAAGGCACTTCTTTATATTTGTTTCTCATTTCAAAGACATGCTGACAGCTAGGCAGCCTTTTTTAGGCTTTCCTTCAAAGAGCTCCCATTCCAGAACCCCATCCTGCAAAGTCCACAATACCCACACAAGGTTTCTGGACTATCCCAAGCAGGGCCCTGTCCACTCTATGGTTTGATATCCATGTGAATTTACTCCTTGTTGATGAGTTGTGTTCCACAATCTCAGCTTTTATGCTGCAAGCATATATGGTTCTGACTAAAGGTAACTTTGCAAGCAAGATTTGAGTGTAAATATCTGCATAATCTGCAGGAAAAGCTGGAATTATAGCCCGAGGAGGTATGCACTGTGTTAATAATTTTATTTAGAATAAGATGGATTTTCCCTCCGTGCTACAGCAGGCAGATTTTTATCCCTGAAAATGCCATTTTGCTGCTGCCAGAAGCACAGCACTTGCTCTGCTCACCCTGTGGGGACCTGGCTGCTGTGCTAGGGCCTGTCTGCAGCTTTCATTTGCTTTCCAACTCCTCTTGGGCTATTAATTGGATGAATGTGTGTTCCCTGAACTTGCTCCCCAAATCCATGCAGTGATGGCTCATATTTGCAGCTGGGAATAAAGGGTTAAGTCTGGCAAGGGCTGAGCTTTGGTTAGCCTGAGAGTGAGAGCCCAGTCAGGCCTTCAATGCCAAAGAAAAGAGGTTCTGGGCTGCTTAGATAAAAGTCTCAGCATGTGGAGTCTGGAAAAGTCAGACAAATCAGTCACTTTACAACAAAACACAAAATACAAAATTCTTTTTAATGATGAAATATTGTTATTTCTTTCTGTGCAAGGGGGGAAGGTTTAATGGATAGATGATATCCATTAATGGATATATCACCAGGATGGAACAGATTAACTCTAGAGCAGAATTAATGGCTTCCTCTGGTGATATTTAGGGGGAGAAAAGAGAGACCTTTATGGCTTTTTTTTTGTAGAAGAAGAGCCATTATTATATAATATGTTCATAGAAGCAGCAGCTGAGATTGATGGACTGCTTTGGCTGCTGGGACTTTTTTCCCAACTGCTGCCTTTTATTGGCTCCATCATCATGGGAAAAAGCGCATCATTCCCTTATTCTACACTCGTGGTTCCCAGGATTTTTCCAACTGAAGGAAAAACAAAAATAAAAATTACTCTGTCAACAATTGTATTTCAAAGATAGTATTTTCCTGTGCCTGAATTTGAGATGTGAATTGTGACATGCGACAACAAACCCATTTCCAAGCTTTTTTCCCCTCGTGCCTAACGAGCAAAGGACTCTCCTGAGATCCAGCAGGGGCTGGGAGATGACATGTGGCTCCAAGGATTTCCCTCCCTGCCACAAGCACTGCTTGGGAGCACATTCCCAGCTGGTCACTGCCTTTGGGTGTCCCCACTCCCAGCTACCACCATAAGGAATATCAACCCTCAAACCCCTCAAGTGCCCACACCTCGGTGAGCACGGAGGTTGCTCCAACACCTCATCAGCTGACCCAGAGCATTCCAAGGTGATTCCCCCCAAACTGGCAGGAATGAGAGCCAAGGATCCAAGAGATCCTTGCCTCCCCCCCTCTCTGCCTGCTTCCCCAAGCAGCACATGATTGCTCTGCTCAGCTCCTCAGACTAATCCCAACATCTGTTTACTCACTCGAGATCCCAGTGACTCAATCCAAAGCTCACTTATCAAAAACTCTCATTATTATGACTAAACTGCAGCAAAAGCAGGCAAGGTAAAGAATGGAACAATCTTCCTTTCCCATCTATTAACCACCTTCATAATCATCTCTCCTCTTCAGATGTCGGAGGAAGAGGGATAAGTGATGCCACATGCCATCACAGCCCCGATTCTGGGCTCAGTCAGGGGATAAAGGGCATTACAAAGTCAAGGCTCTCCTCAGAAACTCTCCAGAGCTTTTCTCCCCTCATCTACACCAAAGGACAGCCATCTAATGTCCCCAAGAACCCACCTTGTGGGACAGCCTTGGTCACTGAACCACGAGAGGACACCTCCAGGATCGCATTTATGTGTGTTTTGAGAGGGTTCCAATACAACACACATGGCAAATTGCATGGATTCCTCTTTTTTCACTGATCATACCCAAAAAAGCTTTGCTGGAAGCTGTGTTCAGTTCCTTCAATCAATGCAATGCCTTTTTTTCCCCTCTCTGAACCAGTGCTGAGCCATTGGAGTATCGAGGGTGGGTTCTGATTGTTCATACAGTAACAGAATGGATTTGGAAAGCTTTCCATGGGAGGAGTCAGAAAACTGAGACAAATGGAACTGCTGTTCCATGAAGGCCTCTCTGCATCACCCCTGCTCTGCTCTGCATATCTTAGAAAAGTGTTTGCTATTAGACAATTATCCTGTTTCACTCCAGAAGTATTTTCATTTTATGGCACAAGCCATGAGCTCTGGGCACAGACTCCAGGTTGATTTATTAAGCATTTTGGGATCCCTTCAAATAAAGGCTCTTCCCCACTGCTACAGCAAGTGGGGAGTTTAAATTGAGTTGGAAAAAAACTTCTGGAGCAGGCTGGGCTGGCACTGCCACAGGAATGTGTCTCCCAATTTACTCAAAGATTACTATGTCTTCCACTGTTTATTGATATTACTACTTGTGTTTATAATTTTAATACAGAATTCGTATTTTTATGAATTAATTTCCATATTTATATTAGAAAGTTATTCTCTGACTACACAATGCAGCAGTGGGGTTTCATTTTATAGCTGTTTTCCCAATTTTATGAGTTACACTGTAAAAGTGGGGAAAAATAAATGAATTATTCATTATCTTCAAAGTACTCGCTGTACAGGAGTTTACTCTTAATTCTGCCTCAGTAAAGAGCCAGGATTCCCCTAGAAAATAGGTTTTTTGATAACTGACATGTTTTCTAGAGTTTGCAGATTAAAAAAATCTTCATAACTAGTCAAACTAGATCAGCAGAAAGGATCGTGGCTGCAGCACCAGCACTGCTACTCTTTGGTGGGGAAGGCAGCACAAAATGTCTCTGTTGACATTATTAGTAAAACACGGAGAGGAGATAAAGCAATGATTAAACCAAAGGAAGAGGCTGAGGCCCTGCAGCAAAGCTGTGTATTCGTGACTTTTCCATCACTATCAATAATTCATAATGACCATCATGCGCATGACAACACCAAGTTTGGGAGAAGGACTGAGTCAAGCTCTCCCCAAATGTGCAAAAACATCCAACGTGACACCGGCTGTCAAGGCGACAGGACCTGCTCGCTAAGCAAAGACCCAGCAGGAAGGGTAATGGAGAAGAAAATCAGCTGATGTTGACATAAATCAACATCTGCTGTACCCATTTGTGGTGGTTCACGGAGGAAAACCCTCCTTTTGGTAATAAGTGCTGAAAGAAACAGTTTTTAGGGCCACAAAAATATCCTGGCTAGAAAAGAACTGAAAGGACGGTTTATCTGTGAGCAATTCTGCAACACGAAGAAACCACGTTCAGTATTATGCTCAAATTTTGCAGCTCTCTATGTTCTCCCTTTCTGGACCACACTGATTTTGGGAAATAGGTACGTTGTTGATTCCCTGTGGCATCTCAGATTCTGTGCTGATGCTTTGAATAATTATTTTTGCATGAAAATCGTGGTGGCAAAAGGGAAAAGCCAGATTGTAACTTTCAAAATACTTCTTTTTAAAAAATATTTGAAACCCAAGGGCATAAATTCATAGAATCATGAAATGGTGTGGGTTGGAAAGGACCTTAAAGCCCATCAAGTCCCACCCCCTGCCATGGGCAGGGACACCTTCCACTATCCCAGGTTGCTCCAAGCCCTGTCCAACCTGGCCTTGGACACTTCCAGGCATGAGGCAGCCACAGCTTCTCTGGGCAACCTGTGCCAGTGCCAGGAATTGCTTTGGCATAAATGAGAGCAGAACTGGCCTGGTCTGTTCATGGCTGAGCTTCTGACTTCTGTAAGATAAACCTGAGCTCATTTCCACTCCATGTGGACCATCCCTCACTCTGCCTTTCCTATAGTTTGGTGGTGAAATTTGATTTGGAATTTGCCTCCAAATCTTGTAGCTTTTCATTGACCTTCACCCATTAAAAACAAGGGGTTAAACAGAGACATGTAATACATATATGACATGCAAGACATATCTATGTCTTAAATCCATAAGACAAGGTCTATCCCCATATGCAGATGACCATCAGGCCACTGGGAACTCAACACTGTCAATAACCTCAGGGTGACCCACCAAGGGCTCCCCAACACGAACAAAAGAGGCAAAGCAGAGCACAAGGTACCAACATTTCACTCCTTGCCATGGCTGAGCACTGATGGCTCAGCCCAAGCCCATCCTGGAGTCTGATCATCAGAGCCCAGAACCAGGAAGGCCACGAAACCGCTCCGGATTAGGAGTGTTTTGAAAACACAGGTAGAATTTCATTCCTTCGAGCAGCGTTAATTAATGAATGAATTTCCACTGCCAGCCTAAATGCTGCTTAATTGACTCTCCAAAATAACTCAGTCTCAATGTGTCTTTCAAGGAACTTGGTCTACTTATGTCTCCCTGATTTATAGTGGGTTCATAAATTACCAGACTCCACAGTGTCAGCAGCTACTCCCGAACCTGAGCTGCTGATACACCCAGGGGCAGGAATTTAGGGTCAGGCCTTTGCTCACAAGGGTCAACGGCAGACATCTCTCTTTGTGGCAGCTGAATCATTACGGAGCACACAGGAGCTGTATTTCTAACGCCTAATGAGGCAATAAAACTAAATTTACTGTAAAGTTATGCCCAGGATGCACAGCTGGGCAGGGATGGTGTGCAGGCAACACTACCCAGGGGTCAAAGGTCTGCAGCACTGCAAATTAAAGTAGTTATTAGTGTTCTCTTTGAACTGAGCTATGGGAATGCAAGAGGGATAAGGCATAAGGAATAGAAGGTATAATGCAGGCAACTACTCCTGCTTCACACATCAAGCCCTTATTCCTGACTCCTGGATGCTGCAGGCACGGCACACGGAGGATGAAAGGACACAAGGGATGGTTTTTATATTTCTGAATGGGACAGACACATCTGACTCTAGTTTAGGGAGAACTCAAGAGCATGAAGCGTGGGACAGTCCCTGCTCTCCGTCACTTTCATTTATTATTCATTGCTCGGCCTTTAGCGGAGAATTGAACACATCCCCATTCATACCCACCTTGCTGCTTTTTATGGGAGCCACGGACAGACTGTCCCTGTTAACGCAGCACATGGAACACAACGTGTGTGAGCCCGCAGAGCCAGCCCTCCTCTTTGAGAGGGAACAATAAATATCATTAAAGATTTGCAGTGGCTTAACAGACGTTTCAGAGATGCCTGTGGGAGAAGGCAGGGAGCACAGCAGAGTGATTCCTGCGTGGGAAGACACAGAATTCCAGCCCTGAGTTGCACTGCACACAGGCACTTCCTAATAGTTTAGGGCAGAGAATCCCAGCTCGCTGTCGCTGTCGCTGTCACCTCCAGGCTGTGACCTCCCCAAAAACACAGATGGTCCTTGCTGAACACCTACAAAAGGCCTAAGCTACCTAAGCTGTCATCTTCTACGCTGGGTGACAGAGCTACCTCAGCTGTCATCTTCTACATGGGGTGACAGAGCTTCCACCAGCGAATAGGGAATACCACACTCCTACTACTCCTACTATGGATGTGGTGAGGCAGGGTTTGCCCAGATCCAGGGAGTTTTTAGGATTCGTGCAAAGGAACACCCTGGCGAGACAGAACTCACGTGCAGCGAGACACAGACACACACACACCCCCCGCGGCACCGCCAGTTCGCCAAACCGCCCTTTTTGTAAGTTTACCCCCGAAGTTTGCGAGGAAAACGCCTTACGGGGAGAGGAGAAAGGCCCGAGCCGAGCGCTCCGGGGCTCGCCAAGTTTTCTAACCGAGACCAACCGCTCCCGCAACGGCCCCGCCCGCCCCGGCCCCGCAGCTCCGGGGGCACCGCGGGCACCGCGACCCCGCCCGGGGGGACCCGCGGGGACGGGGCGGGGGCGGGGGGGACACTCACCGTGCTGAGCCCCGAGTGCTGCCCGCGCTGCCCCCACCGAGCCGGGGCCGCCGCTGTCCGGGGCCGCCGCTGTCGGGGCCGCCGAGCCGGGGCCGCCGCTGTCCGCGGCCGCGCTGGTGCTGAAGCGGCCGCCCCGCCCCGCCCTCCGCCCGCCCCCGCGGAGCGCAACGCGGCCGCCATGGCAACGGGAGCGGGGGGGCCGCGCCCGCCGCCGCCGCCTCACGGGGCCCCGCCACAGAGACCCCCGAGCCCGCAGCCCTGCACGGCCCTCAGAGGAGGGTCCGAGCCACACACCTGCCCCGGGGCCGTTGTTCGTCGCACCGGCGCGGCCACCGGCGCTTCCACACCGGGAGGTGACGGCCACCGGCCGCCGCCCCTCACCTGCAGCCCCCCGGCCGCCGCCCCTGCCAGATACGCCCGGTGGAGGGCACAGAACCGTAGAATCGTGGAATCGCGGGGTCATAGCATCGTGGAATAATAACACCGTGGGGTCACGGGATCGCGGGATCAAGGAATCATAAAATCATGGAATCACAGAATCATAAAATCAGGGCAACGAGGAATATAAGATCAAGGGAATTGTTTCGGTTGGAAAAGCTCTCATTGAGTCCAACTGTTCCCCCAGCACTGCCAAGCCCACCTCTAACCCATGTCCCCAGCAGCCACATCCACACAGCTGTAAAGTTCCCCCAGGGATGGGGACTGAGTTCAGGGAGCATTTGGACAACGCTCTCAGACACAGGGTGGGATTGTTGGGGTGTCCTGTGTAGGGCTAGGAGTGGGACTGGATGATCCTTACGGGTCCCTTCCATCTCAGAATATTCTATGATTCCACCACTGTCTTAGGCAGTCTGTTCCAATGCTTTAACAAACCTTTCCACGAAAAATATTGCTCCTAATATCCAGCCTGAACCTTCCCCCATGCAACTTCAGGTCCTGTCAGCCCAGGCAAAGAGGGTCCCTTTCAGTTGGTGGCAAATGGTTTCATCCTCTGGTGATCCAGTTCTCAGATCCCAAGAAGAGTCAGAATTAAACTTGTTTGGTTTTGAGATTCTTCTTGCACAAACAGTCTCTTGTTTTTGCCTCACTATTTCATGGAATCCTGGAATGATTTGGGTTGGAAGGGACCTTAAAGCCCAGCTCATCCCATCCCCTTCCATGGGCAGAGACACCTTCCACTATCCCAGGTTGCTCCAAGCCCCCTCCAACCTGGCCTTGGACACTTCCAGAGATGGAGCAGCCACAGCTTTTCTGGGCAAGACACATGCCCAGGATGTAATTGCCAAAGGAATCTAAACAAGGAAATCTACATTTCAGGGATGTGTTAAGGATTGTAAGGATTAAGATTGAGGATTAAGATGATTAAACTGATAACAGTGACATGAGCACCTGCAGTTTGGTCACTCAGCCCCCCAAATTCTGCCTCACCTGCAGCACAGCCCTTCTCACAGTGAAAGACACTTGGCTGCTCTGTCACTTCAGCTCTGGGCCCAGGATCTCCTCTACTGTGGTGTCCTGTTGGAAACATTCCCTGTGCTCCTTCATGTGCAATATGTGATGTCACAGACTCAGTTCTGGTTCCAAGCATCTGACTTACAAAACCAGACTGGGTATCTAAAAATGACTATCTTTGATCAGTTACTTCATGGGATGGATGAAATAAAACCCTGCCCAGGGTTAGGTTATGTCAGTTGTGCCATGTTTGGTCATTTCCATTCCACTATAACACTAAATACTTTACATTTGCTGCTGTGGGGTGTCTAAGTTTGCTTAGACATAGACCTAAAATGAGAGATAATTTACTGTTCTGAGAAAATATGCCACATGGGTAAGGCATGATTACTTCTGAAAAAAGTGCAGATTTAGTACTATAGTGACTCATAACAATGAGCAAAAAAAGGTTATGAAAGTATTTTAAACTGCATTTTGTCATAGGGAAATATATAATAACCTTAAATAGCCATGTCTGTACTTGACCTTCCAGCACCCAGGTACTTCTAGGCTGGCTCTGGGGTATTACACCAGAGAAGGATATTAACCTTTTATCCTAAAAGGATCCACAGCAAGGAAATACGACCCTTGTTGAACATAAAAAACCCCAAACCAGCTGTTATTCTTTAGGGCCCTTAAAAATATCTTCAGTGTCTCTTTCCTCTTGGGAACAGTTTTATGATGGAGCAATTGCAGCAATTACAAAGCACTTCACGATTAAAGAATCCCACTTGTGAGACGACTTCATTTTATGTCATAAACATCGAGTTGATATTCCTAGCTGTGAAAAGTATTTCTATTTAAATTACTTTATATTGTTATATTAGCTGATTGTTTCTTCTGTTTGTTATTTCTGTGTTTATTATTATATTAATTTATCTTCCTAGGTCACAAATCAAGAAAAAGAGTTGATGAGACTTTTGAAATCCTCATAAACTCTAAAACAAATGAATTCTCAGTTCCAATAAGTGTATTTTCCAGTTTCCTGATCCTGGGCCACCACAGCCAAGACAGAGGGAGCCTAGAATTGCTGGGAGAATTGGACACACAGAACTGCTGGAGACTGGGACAGGACGGGAGCTGCACGCTCAGCCTGTGCCAGGATGAAGCCCATGGCTTGCCCAACCATTATACATAGCTATTGAATGATTAATTGGGCAAATTAATTAGTTAATGGTCCTCCTGCACTTGGAAAACAGTGAATTACTTCAGAAAAGCTACATATTTTCCTTTTTTTTTCACTCTTTAGGAAGCTGCAGCTCCACAGCATGGCTGGGTGATGGAATAAGTGTTTAGTATACAGAGAAAAGCTCATGTTTGATGGGTGATAAACCTAATTTAATGTCAGGCAGGGAGAGCTGGATTTTCTTGGAATTATGCCTTCACCTCTTTGTGCATTTTCAGGGAGGCAGATGCAAATCTGTGCCATCGTGACGTCACCAGGCTGCTGGGACTGGCCATGGGCAGGTCAGGGACACCAGCACAGGGCTGGCAGCACCATATTCTCCCAAGTGGAAAAGTGGGAGAAGGAGAAGGACGTCTGTCTGATGACATCCCAGGGCCGCTGAGGTTGCTGGGACTTCTGCTCCGGAGCTCAGTAAAGCTGGGATTTCACCCAGCTCACTTTGTTTGCTTTGGAAATGAGGATTTTAAAGGCAACCTCTAAGGCCAGGTCTCCTCTGCCGATGTACAAGATACGCTCCCTAAACCCGGATTGTTGCTGCCTCCTCCTGCCTTGGCCCTAATTCCAGAAAGCACTTAATATATCCATAAATACATTTCCAGCCAACCAAGCTCTTGAGCAAACACCTAGTTTAAAGATTTGCTTATCTCTAATTCATTGGTGAAGAAGTGAGGTATTACTCAAAAGGAGTCAAAAGGCATAATCTGGCTGTATCATTTCTATCATTTATAACGAGAGCTTAGTCATCTTTTGACCAGTGACGCACAGCACTGATTTCTTGCTGAATAAAATCGTGGAAGCACAGCCAATTTTTCACAGAGCTTGGAACTGTGCCCTTTGTCAGGTTTTATGAATGCAGAGCTCAAGGTCCATAGTATGCCGTGGATAACCCCATGCAAGGTCATGTTTTGCTGGAATAGCAGCACCTAAATCCTCCAGGGCAACAACAGGATCCAGCCCTGCTTGGAGATTTTATCAAATTTCACAGGGATTTGGATGTGCAGAACAAGCTGAAACTGTGAGAGCAATAAAGGCAGTTGTAAAACGCTGAAGATTACTGAGCTTGGACCTGTAAAGGTCAGATCCTGATCTACACTCCCCCAATTCTCACATGTATTTAGATCTCAGATACCCTGGGCGTTCAGCTCTGCGCTCTGCAGTTCAGCGAGGCGGAAGAAAATCAGCTTTACCTTTGGAAAATTCCAGCACAGGGCTGTGTTTTCCTTCCCAAACTCCAGAATTTTGTATCGTGAATGATTCATATTCTGTCTCAGAGGAAATCACCTCAGAAAACACAATCCCCATGGCCTTAACTTTGAGCATGAGTTTTGAGGCAACATGAGGGTGAGTGAGTAAAAGTGCATTTTCCAGGTGAAATGGGCATTCACTTTTGCACACACAAACACAAAGAGAAATACATGGAATTTTCCTTTCCAGCCCACCAGGGTGAAGCCAGATTGCACACATGACTGTCAGAGCACTGTAAGCTCTTCCTCTCATCACCGGGCACCTTGGATTGAGCCCTTGGTCAGGATTCAGAAGGAATTTATATCCGTTTTAGTAGCCACAGTGGGAAAGTCAGATGTCACTGAATAAAAGTGCTGAGAGCCACTTGCTGTGCAAACTTATCTTCAAGAAATTCCAAGAAGTCCGTTGAGGTCAGGGGGTTTATAGCTTCTGCTGCCATTTATGGAGTTTTACTCTTAGATGTGAAGAGACTTGTTGAGTTTTTGTACTGCCTGAATCTAGAAGTGGAGAATGTTTTGGTTCATCCAAAGAAACTGTTTGAAGACAAAGAAATTCAGGTTTTTTTCTGCCGTCGGTGCTTGGAATGAAAATGAATCAAAAAAATCAAACCCTTGAGATTAGTCAGAATTAGCTCTTTTCCTGTACTGGTGTGTATGAAATGATTCCTTGATTTTGACCAGAGAGGAAAAAGTTAAAAAGCACAAAACAAGCTATAAAAATGACCATTAAAACATTTCCTCAGGAAATCTATTTAAATGCTGATGTCATTTTCTACAGTCACCACTTCAATTTAACTGTGTGAAACTAGAAAGGCACGAGGACAGGAAGGTTTGATGATGAGGTGGCAGAGACACTGTGAGACACATCAAAGGGGTAATGACGTGCAAGGGGTGGCAAGAAGACCCTGCTCCCAGATGAGCAGTCTGAGGGAAGAGGTGTCTCCCTACTCTGGAATTTGAGGTGGATCCTGGGACATGGTTTGGGTTGGAAGGGACCTTTTGAAGATCATCTCATTCCACGTTTCCTGCCATGAATGTTCCGCAAGCTTTGCTCCAGGTGTCCAGGTTTGGAGGAGCTCACTTAAGCACAGAATTTAAACAGAGCTTTAGCAGTCCAACAGGTGAGAGGCTGCAGAAAATCCACTTGGTATCGTGACTTTGTCTTGGAGTGAAGAAGAGGTCTCTAATTCAAGCCACAGATTGGTGAAGGTCAGTTTATTGGAAAGCTGAGGAAAAGATAAGGCCTCATAAATCTGGTTATACTTCCAAAAATATACCCCTGGAACATCAGATGCTGCTGGGAACGCACATAGTACAGCACAGTGCTCAGCAAAGCATGTTAACCTAATTTCAGCCTTACATGAAAGAAGAAAACCCTGAGTCATATTTTATGAAAATTGTTATGGTGAATCAGCAAATTACTTCTGTTAATCTCCTCCAACGTCAGCACGCTGAAGTCTGGAGCAACTTGAACTAATCCCAGGGCACTTGTAAATAGAATGTATTCAGGCCAGCTGAAGCTGGGCTAAATGGGAACAAGCAGTAATTTGTCATCAATGGACAGCTGGGAAGCTCAGAAAGATTCTATTTCCTACTTGTCTGGTCAGAAGGAAAGACAAGTTCTGTGCGTGCCCTTCACCTCTGACTCCTGCATCAGATCCCAAATAAAAATGTTTACACTTCAGAAATATGTGGCTGCTTTAAAAAGATCTGCTGCTGGGTTTATATATGTGCCTGTTTACACATATCCCTGTGGTGGTAGGAAGAAAATAAAAGTGCACAGAAATCTATAGCCTGATCTGGTTTGTTTAGCTCCTGATCCAATCTTCTCCCCTAGTAAAGCCCCAGTAATTTGATTGTGTGTGTAGGGCACTCGGGAGCACCTGAGGGATGAGAATGAAATACTGTAGATGAGCAGAGAAGCTGCTGAAATGCCTTCCTGCATCAGTGCTCCAACTACATCAGGAACATTCTGCAGCACACCCTTAGACCCAGGTGATGAAATTGGGGAAGCGTTCCATATTTTTTTTGTCAGGCACTGGAAGGGGCTGCCCAGGGAGGAGGTGGAGTCCCCATCCCTGGAGGTGTACAAGGAATGACTGGACGTGGCACTCAGTGCTCTGGGCTGGGTGAAAAGGTGGGGACTGGGCACAGGTTGGGCTCCATGGGCTGGGAGGGCTTTTCCACAACAATGATTCCATGATTCCATGATCTCCCGCCGTAGGGCTTTTCCAGCCATCCCAAATCCCAGGAGGGGAGTGCATAGACCGCAGCAGCACCATGTCCCTCCTTAGGGGCTGTTCCCACCCAGGGGACCTTCTGCTGCCTGGCCAAGGCACTTCAGCTGCCACTGAAAGCAGCAATGTCCCCAGCTGGGGTCACATCTGGGTGCACACCTTGCTGTAGATTTGTTGCAGTTGTTGGTGCTGTTTTAACAGCTGCCTGTAAATTCACATTATCCACTGACAGATTTCTCCTGAAACAAAACAGATTCTTGAGCACTGCAGGCTGTCACACCATGTCAACCTTTGGCTGTCCTCTGGCACACAGATTAGGAGCGAGACTAAAGGTCCTTTAAAAATACCTCAAGGACCATGATTTGTGAAGAAAGACCAGGCTGGATGAGGCTTGGAGAAACCTGGTCTAGTAGAATGTGTCCCTGCCCATGTCAGGGGGGTTCAACTGGATAGTTTTTTAGGTCCCTTCCAACCCAAACCATCCTGTGATTCTATGATTCTCTGAAGCTCTGAGAGTGACTTCATGGGACTGTGGGTTCATAACTCTGGAGATGAGCAGCCTCTTAAACTTTTTTCTCTGTGGGAGGACAGAGGAGGAGAACAGGACACAGCCCTGAAAGAAGAAGCAGTAAGAGCTGGTAAAGAGTGTAGGAAGGCACACCAAGAAATTAGGGAGGGTGAATGGTAAGGAAGGAAGAATTTGTTAATGTAGACGATGACTTGGAGCAAGATCTGCTGCTGCCTTAGTAACACATGTCCTAACTTTGTAAGGAAAGGAGGAAAAGCATTGAGATGGCTTTTCCCCACCAGCAGCACTGGAGTGGGACAGAAGCTGGGGGCCCATCCTGTGTCCCAGCCCCAGAGCAGAGGGTGACGGTGGCACTGGTGCCCGAGTGCCTGTGCCGTGACAGATCAGGAAGGGACAGACCTGGGGCTGGGCTGGGCTGGGCTGCACACACTGACCTCAGAGCTTGGCTCTGCTCCGTGTGTGACGCCAGCAGTGTGAGTCACCAGGGCACAGAACAGAACAGGAGGAGTTTCCACATTTGCAAAGTGCAAGAGGCTTAGATCAGATCGGATGGTATTTTTATCAGGGAAGCAGCAAGGCTCTGGAGTAGCATTCATGTGCTACAAGGAACTGTTTCATGGGCTCCGTATGAAAAGAGCTGGAGTGGAGCCTGGTATTATTTACTGTGTTGTGCAATATTGCAGCAATCATAAAGAATGACAAATGCAGAGCAGGAGCAATCCCTTTAGAGAATAAACCACTCTGACAAATACCTTACAGAGAGGAAAGACTGTTTTGATCATCATTGAGAAAACGTGTTTTAAATACTCAGCAGAGCACAGGCAGACCTGGCAGCAGAACCCTGAATCCCTGGAGCAGGGAGCAGTCACGTAGGCTCCGGTGCTTCCCTGTCACACCATCCCAACCTCTGAGCTGTCCGTGCCAGCTGTGGGGGGACTCCTTGTGGGACAAGGAAACTGCCAGCTCAGCCCTAAATCCCAGAGAAGTTTGGGAGTTCCTGCTGAGATCTAAAATGCACAGCATGGAGCACTAAGGATGCAGCTGCTGTGTCCTACTGCTGGAGAAGCTGGAAGAGGAGAAGGGGAGGCTCTTCTAGGCCTCACATAATTTCAGCTGGGAAAAAAAGGGGGAAAAGCCCTGAAAGTATTGCATAGGACTATTTCCCAGAAGCGCCCCAAAATTAAGTGCAAAAATATAAAGCAAGAACATAAAAATCCCGTTTTAATTTGAAAAAAATTGCTATTCCGTAAAAAAGCCTTTGTGTCGCGCAGCCTCCATGAGTCTTTGGAGGTCCTTGTCTTCCTCCAAGGCATGGGCTGAATTTACCCACAGCTACACAACCTTAACAAATGGTAGAGCCATCCCTGGGTATTGTATTGATTTACTATTGAAAAGAGATTATTTAAAAAAAAATAAAAAATTTGTATTTTTTATTTGCATGGAGGTTCTTTTAGCTGCCTCTCTCCTCTAGTCTTTTTTTCAGAAGAAAAATCACTTTTCTGTCATGTTAAGTTTAATTTTTGCCTTAAATCCGTCCCAGACTTCTCATTTGCTCAGTGGTTGACAGTGTATTTTCAAAGTCTAAATATTAATCTATTTAAGAACAGAAATTAAGCATTTAAGGGACTAAAAAAACCCCAAGTTTCAAATATTTTTCAGGACTAGCATCCTGTTTACTTCAATCTGTTTTTGATTTGAGTGAAACACCATGTCCCTATTTTAAACTGACCACCCCCATCCCATTCCAGAACACAACCAGGAGAGCTCAGTAGAAGGTTGTGTCACTGCTACTGGCAGAGATAAGCTGGAAATGAAGCTTATTCAGGAAATCCATGGTAATAGAGCGGGGGAAAATTTATTATTAAAAATAAATCAGCCTAGTGATGTGGAGCCCTTTGGTTTTCACTCTACTACTTTCAGAAAGACCGAACTTTAAATTTACACCAATTCTCCCGAAATGACATGATGTATTGGAGCTCAGAGGTGCAGAATCAGCTCATTAACAGGGTATTGGAGAGTTAAATGGTTTTATTGAACCATTTCTTTCATGCCCTCTGGCTGCTGCCTTTGAGATCCGTGCAGGTTCACTCTGAATTCCTAAACACTTCATCCAGGGACAGAGGCTTTACAGTCCTGCTTTCCTTCATTGTTCCACGAAGAGACAGAGAAATCCCACTGCTACTTCAGATAAATAATGCCCACAGTGCAAGAAGTTTTCTTTCCACAGAAACTTTGAAGGAGAGAGCGACATTTCAAAGCAGAGCCAGAAGGTTTTAAAGGTAATGATGTTTAAAGAGCATGAAATATGACTAAGAGGAGTTTTTTGGGGAAGAAAATATTAGAAATTTCAAAAAAAATCAGAAAATGAGCTCTTTCTAAAACATTAACTATTGGACTCTCCTTTCCATGGAAAATTTAATTTCTGGCGTGCACTCTAAATGAGAACAATTTTTGGTGAATTTTCCGTGGAACAGAAACTCTTAGTTTTGTCCACTTTGAGTAGCATCTTTTAAGTGAAAATATCACAGAATTGTCTCTGTGAAAAAAACAACCAGAACTTCAGTTCTGAAGGAAGCAATATTCAGTTGCCCAGAGAAGCCGTAGCTGCCCCATCCCTGGAAGTGTCCAAGGCCAGGTTGGACAGGGCTTGGAGCAACCTGGTCTAGTGGAAGTTGTTCCTGCCCATGGCAGGGGGTGGAACTGGGTGGGCTTTAAGGTCCCTTCCAACTCAAACCATTCTGTGATTTTATGGTTCTGTGATTAAATCATCATCACTGGCGACCTTGTTGTCTCCTGTTGCTGCCTCATACTTGTAGTGATTCTACTGAATCATGGAAATGCTCATTTTGGGATATAATCACACAATGTGCAAAAAACTGCTGGGATCAACAGGCTTTGTACACCCACAGGTCCCTGACCCCCTATAGCCAGAATGTCCCTGTTTACCCAGTACAGACAGTGGGCAGACCTAGATTTTGCCACATCTCCACACTGAACCAGGACTAATCTGTTGTTCCCTCTTTGAACTGGACTCTGCAGTTGCCACCATTTGCAGTGGACTCTGGTGCATCCCCAGCATTCTGAGCCCTCAGGAATGCTGAGTTTCAGAGTCCTCCTGCTGGAATGAATCTTGCTGCAATTAGAAGAGCAAAGCAGACAGTGGGCAACAAGTGCATGTTTTGGTGCCAGTGTTCCTACATCCAAAACCAGGGAGGAGGCCAAGCTGCCTGGCTCATCCCACGGATGAACATCATCCTGTCTCCCAACAGCTTCTGCTTCACAGATGTAGCCAACATCCCGCATCCCCTAAGCTCTTCATCACTCTAAGTTCTTTTTGCTACATGTAGACTTTAAGGACAATGTGAGTCAAATCCTTGTCTTGCTTTTACTTGGAATGCACTAAGAAAACTGCATTTTATTTACAAGTGTTCTCCCAGCATCAGAGCTCTCAGCAGTGTTGTATCACACCCGGGTTTACTTGTTCCAGTGTTCTACCCCCTGAATTTAACATTTACTGTCTTCTGCGTATCACACATGACTGACACCAGGAATGACTAAGGGAACAGATCAATTATTGTGATTAAAATTGATCTCCCCACAACGCTCTCCTGGTGTCACCGCTCACAAGCCAAGGCACACGAGCCCATTTGGCTTGGGCTTGGAACCATTTCATACAGGAAGAATTTCACTGAGTAAAGTAAAATCATTGCTATGTCAAAACTAAAGTATTTGATCATCAGGAGAATAAAAATCAAGCTGTGTTTATGGACTTTGCACCCCGTGGCAAAGTCATATTTGGGTTTGAATGCATTGCAAAAATGCCATTTTATAGCCAATGCTTGGGAGGTTTGTGCAATATGGGATCTGAGGTATCATGAAAGTAAAATGTATCTTTGTACCCTCTTACAATATATGAAGAAAATTTCTGTAGGTTTGGCTGAAAGGCATCATTGAAGAGCTCATTAAAATCAACCAACCTGTGCCAACTCCTGTGCTGGTCAATACCTGGGAAAACACACAGGAAAGGGAAAAAAGGAGAGAGAAAAGAGCATGATGGAGGAAGAATAAGAAAAAAACTGAGCTGAAACACCATGGACACAGAGAGAATTTTATGTAATGAGTATTTTCAGCCTCATCACCTCCTCCCTGCCCTAAAAGCCGTCACCACCTGTAAGTATTCACATTAAACTGGCAAATACATACACCTCCATCATGCCTGGAAATTGAATTCTGCTGAGTTTTCAGCACTTTTATTTAATAATTCTGATTTTTTCATATTTTCAGTTCAATTCTTTCCCAGCTCATCCTCTTGTGCAGCTCAGTTTGTCAGTTTTATTTCTCCAAAGTGCTATGAAGGGAGCAACATATAACCCACAACTCAACAAAATTTAAGGAAAAATAAATATTTTCTGCATCCAAGATGAGATGGAGATTGTGTAGGAGGGAAGGTGAGGGGTGGAAGCAGGAGGTAGACTTGAAATTGCTGCTTTTGGGAGAGGTTAGAAAATTGAGAGTTGGTAACAGTACAAAATGGCTGAGGCTCTAAAATGGATTTATCAAGAACTGAAATACAAAAAGCAAGAGGAAAGTGTGGCTGTGAAAGGTGATTTCAGTCTAATGAGACATAAGCAGTCAGTACTGGACATCCACGATTGTTTGAAGGAAGGTAAAGCAATCTATTTACAATTTTATTGGCTGGAAAAAGCCAACAACTTTCAGAACTTGGGATACAGCAAAGTCCCTCTCATTTTAGAGGCAGAAGGTCTGTACTGAGAGTTCAGGGATTAGTCAACAGGTTTATTCACTTCCAAATGTTGATCACTCAGAGCCAAAGAACAGTGACTCAAATGCCATTTATCCCTGTCCCTTTTTCGTGGGTAAGGCAAGAGGGTCTTAGCACTGAGTTGCTGTGAGTGCTGCCTCACTCTGCCCCCAAAACACAGCTCAGGAGGGACTGGGATGGGGCTGAGCTGGAAAAGCCCCAAGGACACAGAGATGTTGGTTTGGAACATTATAGACACGATGTTCCTGCTGTGGGAAAATGCATCCAAGCAGGGCCAGTTCCCTCCCACACCTGTGCCAGGTTCAACCTCTGCCTCTTCCATGCCAAGCCCCTTGTCCAGGTGGAATGAGACCAGGATTATCTCCTGGCAGTGGCACTGGAGGGTGACCCACAGAGTCCCCCACGCTGCAAGAGCAGCATTTAAAAAAATCTCTTTTGATATAATTTGCTCTGCAATATTCATTCACTCCTCCAGGAAATGGCAAGTTGCAAATGGAAGATGCAGAGAATATGCAATTTCTGTGCTCTATTGTATGTTCAGGACGTTATTGTAATGAAAGTATTTCTAAATTATTAAATTACATAAGTTTCATTGCAATCTTTGCCAACATCTTGGTGTATCTCTACACCTGCACCCACAGCAGATAACATATTTAATTTAGGTTGCTGAAGATAATTGCTCCGTAATGTGTTCTTTCCAAATTTGTGTTTTCTTCTTTTTTTTTTTTTTAAATCATGAAAATTCAGTGATGCTTGTCAGGGGAAAAAAAAACCCAAACAATAAACTGTATTTCTGGTTTAGCTCAGGTAGTTTTTTAATGTGTATCACCAGGATATTTCCCCAGTAGTCGAAAGGAAAGAAGGATTTCAGCTGGAATTTGTGAGCTGATGTCCTGAGCAGCTGCAGCCCAGTTTTCTCCCTCCTGTGTCACCAGTGTGAACCTGGCTGATGCTTTTTCAGGTTTAATTGAGGTAAAACATTACATGCTCCTGCTTCTGAGCAGGTTTTTCTGCTTTGTTCTCTAACACTGTTGTGGATAATTAGGTCAGGTTCACTTCTCCTTGACAGCACTGAAACAAATAATTATTTTTCAAAGTAGAAGATCACTCCAACACTTCCTATCTAATATCACTGCCACCTCCAAAGCATGCCCTAATGAAAGAGTTCCAGGAATATTAGAGGAAAAACAAGGTGGATATTCAGTGATCTAGTGTCTGTTTCTGACCCTGGAAAACCTTATTCATTTAAGGAACTATTACTCATGAGAATTACTGTGCAAGTGTCTAGGAGGCTGAGTGCAGGAGGGCTGTTCAAGCAGGAGCAGACTCTATTAAATATGTGAAATCTCTGCTACAGCTCTCCACAGATTTGGTTTAAAACCATGGACAATAATATTTCTTCTGTGAACTGGTGATACTGAGAATTATCAGGTCCAGAAAATCTCATCTTTTCCTATCTCCTGGAAAAAAAGGTCCTTCCTGCAGACCTCTCCAGCTGCACACACATAGTGTGTCACGGCTGAGGTGTCACCAGTTGGGTTTCGACGCTTTTACGGCCAGGATTCAGCAGAGATCCTTATCATCACGAATTCAGGCTCCTGAGACACAAGCAAGAATAATTAAGTTACTGGTTTTGCTCAAGTGTCTTCTGCCACACTTAATGCAGCGTGCATTTATTTGCTACATGCGCTCCTGTGTTATTACCGTGTCCACAATTCCTACAGGCAATTTCCCTGCGAGGAACTAGCAACTGAGATACATCACTACCTTGGCAGGGTTTGCCTGAGATGCTTCGGCAGAAAATATCATTATATATTTATTAATGGTGGGTGAGAGGCTGGAGATGCCCCAGCCCAACCCACCCCGTGCCCTGGGCTCATCCCCAGCGTGGGCAGCAGGGCAGGGGGGGATTCTGCCCTTCTGCCTCCTCGGGTGAGACCCCACCGGCAGAGCTGCCTCCAGCCCCGGGGAACAACAGCAAAAGGACGTGGAGCTGCTGGAGCGAGTCCAGAGGAGGCCCCGGAGATGCTCCAAGGGCTGGAGCCCCTCTGCTCTGGAGCCAGGCTGGGAGAGCTGGGGGGGTCACCTGGAGAAGAGAAGGATCCAGGGAGACCTGAGAGCCGCTTGCAGGGCCTAAAGGGGCTCCAGGAGAGCTGGAGAGGGACTTGGAGGGACAGGAGAAGGGGGAATGGCTTCCCACTACCGGAGGGCAGGGTTAGATGGGATACAGGGAAGGAATTCTTGGTTGTGAGGGTGTTGAAGCCCTGGCACAGGTTGCCCAGAGAAGCTGTGGCTGCCCCATCCCTGAAAGCGTCCAAGGCCAGGTTGGAGCAGCCCGGGCTAGTGGAAGGCGTCCCTGCCCACGGCAGGGGGTGGAAAGGAGCGATCCCCGCCAAGGCCGCAGGCGCGTCCCCGCCCCGGGCCCGCCCCGTCCTGTCCCGCCCCGGCGCGTCACGGGCCCGGAACCGGAGCCGCCGGAGGAGCCGCCGCCGCCCCGGGCCCAGCGCAACCAAGCCCGGTTCGGTCCCGCTCCGCCCCTGCCGGCCCGGCCGGCGCCGCCAGCATGTCCAACATGGAGAGTATCCTCGGGGGGACCGCGGGCCGGGCCGGGCCGGGGCCGGGAACGGGGCGGGGGGACGTGGCGAGCGAGGCCTCCCCGGCCGGGAGGAGCCCCTGGGGAAGGAGGAGGCGATTCCAGCCCCTCAGGTCGGTGGTCGCGGGGTCCGAGGGGCAGGAGGAGGAGGAGGAGAAGGGCTGGGTGTGACACTGGCAGGAGCTGAGCTCTCTGAATTCTCTGGAGAAGAGGCGGCTGAGAGGGGTCTCCTCAATCCATACAGATTTCTCCTGGGAGTGTCAGAGGATGGTGCCAGGCTCTGTTCAGTGCTGCCCAGCGACAGGACGGGGAGCAATGGCCAGAAACGAAAACACGACTAAAACACCTCAACATGAGGAAGAGCTTCTTTATGTCCGGGGTGGCAGAGCTGCCCAGGGCGGGTGTGGAGTCTCTCTGTCTGGCAACATTCCAAACCCGGCTGGAGACATTCCTGTGTCACCTGTGCCAGGTGACCCTGCCTGGGCAGGGGGCTTGGACTGGATGATCTCCAGAGGTCTCTTCCATCCCCAACCATCCTGTGATCCTGTGGTTTGACCACCCTGGAGGGCCGAGGAAGTGAGTGGGAGGTTCAGTGTCTCTTCCCAAGGGGCCTGAGCTGCTCCGCAGAGGAGGGGCAGGCGGTGCTGCTGCTCCCAGGGCTGTGGTGGATGGAGGGACAACCCAGTTCCTGAGGAAGAAAACACAGTTTATACTATAAATAGTGTAAATTGAGCAGCAGGGACACCAGACGTGTGTATAGACTGGGGTGATGTCAGTAGGGCTGTCCCCCCACACAGCCACTGTGGACACTCCCGGCTGTGCTTCCTGCTGTTGGGAAGAGTTTACACACAGAGAAAACACTGTGTGGGCTGGTTTAAACTTCCTTAATGTGCAAAACCATCTTAATGATCAGGGACAGAAACTTCTTAAAGATCACAGAGGTCTCCCTGTGGATTCCAGAGGTCTTGGTGTGGGTGGAATGTGCAGGCAGTGCTGGAGTTGCCAGTTGTCGTGTAGGGACTGAGGGAAGGCTGGAGCAGGTGACTGTGAGTCACAAACCCTGGTGGAAGTTGTGTTTCACTTGGGTTATGGCACGTTGAGAAAGACACTTCAAGGGAGGAGCAGGAATGTGCTGCTCAGGAATAGGAGAGCTGAGGAGGTGGCAGGTGAGATGTTTTAATGCCCCAAGTGAGTAACTGAGGAAGTTGTTTCAAAATAAACTGCTCTGAAGTGCTGTATCAGTGTAAAGAGGTGATGTCATGTTTTGCCTGGTGGCTCTGGTCTCTGACCATAGTGAACAACGTAAAAGTGCTTTCCTGCTTGGTAATTACCTGATCTGTGGCTCAGATTGCTGCTGAAAGGGATGGTGACCTGGATTTTAAAGCAAATATAAATACAAGTAGCAATTTTTGTGCTACTGGTACCTACTTTAGTAAATATCCTAAATGCAAAATCATCCGTTACCTGATTGTTTGTAAGGTATCAAAGACATTCCTCATGTCTGCAGGCAAAAAGCAGCTGTGGAATAATTTATATACTTGAAATATTGAAGAAGCCTCGAGTACCTGTAATGTTTCAGCTTTTGTGCTTCCACTTAACTGTTAAGTATCTTAGTACCTGCTGCAGCTTCCTCCTGGGGTAGCAAAGGTGGCAGCAAAGAGGCCTACAAAACTTTTAACTTTCATTTTGTTTGAGAAAGATTAATATTATTTGGAAGCTTTCATTGACAGTATTTTAAGAGAGTGTTTTTTAATTGTTATTTCTGCAGCACACACTTTATTCTCTGTCAGTAACATTTAATGCAGTCATTCTAAGTCACGTTGAAGGCCTGACTTACTGTTTTCTTAGAACTCTCAGCTTAAGCAGGACTCAGACTTTTCTTTTTAAAAATTTTCTCTTCCTGCCTTAAATACTCTCTGCCCAAAAGTCAGATGATGGAGTTGTCAGAGAGTCCAGGACTGTTCACATGACCCAGGGCTGGGAAGGAGCTCAATGAGCAATTTAAATCTGGGATCCTCCTGCGGCTGGGAAGGGCAGCTCTGCCTGCGGGGCTGTGCCTGGGCATGGCCAGCTGAGCTACTTTGCTGTTAAACTGTTCATTTATCCTGTTCCTCAGTGGCTTTGGGGTGTTTTTTTGGATGGGGAGGTTCCAGGTGGGCCACTAAGCCACATCATTTCACTGAGAGTCACAGGATCTGGGTGTGTGAGTGAAAGTAAACGGCAGAGAAGAACTCTCAGTTCTTAGGGGATGTTTGACTGGTTGTATTTATCAGTCTGAAGGAGGTCTCTCATGTTAAATGGAGCCACTTTGGGTTCTGAACTTTTTTTATGGCTGTACATTTTGGATCAAGATATTAAGTGTTACTATAAAGCAGCTTGGTAGGTCTCCTTATCCTGCAGATTTCAAGGGCTTAACTAACATTTTCCAAGTTTTAATATCACTAATGGGGAAGCACAGTATATGCATGGTTTGGCAGCACTTCAAACAGGAGAGAAAATACTACAACTGAAGGATCAATCCTGTTCTTGAGCCTTAACTTGCACTGCAGAACACCTGTTTAATTTGAAGTTTGCTGCAAAGGAGCTCAACAGGAACTCCAAAAAATGTGACAAAGAAGAAAAGGCTGAGAAAGCCAAAATTAAAAAGGTAAGTGTGAAAAAAGCTTTGTAGATCTGTTTTTTACCTACTACAGCAGGAAAACTTGTGGTGTTTTATCATTTCCCTGGTGTGCATGCTAATAATAAAGTGGTCAATGTCTGGGATTTAAAGTAATGACTATAAATCTTCCCTTGCTTATTAATAAACATGAGGATAAATTCTCGTGTATCGTCCTGGACAGCTTGTGGAATTTGCTTCCCAAGAGGATTGTCTTGTAGGCATTTTATTAGAGACTATTGTTCTCAAAGTTAAAAGTGCTTCATGTTTCTCAGCTTGTATTAAAAGGGCTTATGGAGAGGAACTTCAAAATAGCTTTTGAGTCATTGAGGTAGTGAAGAGAGAAGAAATTTATTTAACTCTGTTTTTGTCCATGAGATACAGTTGGTGTGGTTGCATCTGAATCTTGAGACTGAAAATGGTTTGAGGAATAGAAAGTTCTGTTTCTGTAGCTCTGTAAACCCTCCTGTTTGATGAGCATTCTAGATATCTTCCTTGAAAAGAAATTAGGGATTCAAATCTTGAAAATGTTTGGGGGAGGGTGTAGCGAGTCAATAACTACGACGATCCCAGCAGAGGCAGAAAACTGGAATGCTTTATTGGACTCACAAGTCATATTTAAAGGGTTTAGGGTCTACATATTGAACAGGGCGTTGTAACTATTACAATTTATTACAAACAGGGGGGTTCAGCGGATGAAAAACCCAGGTTAACAAATTTGGGGTCTTAACAATTACATCATAGCGAAAACCCCATCTTATCTTAGGGGGATTACCTGGGGGAAAGAGGTATTCAGGTTTGCAGAATGCACAGGATCCAGGGAACACAAAGGGAGAGATAAAACACAATAAGTCTTCTGCACTGGCTTGATGAAATCAGGGCATGGTTTCTCCAGGCTTGGACAGGACATTCCAAACCCATGACATCAATGGGTCCTTGTCTGGACTCTAGATGGAGGGTTTTCCCCAGTCTCTGTTAGCCCAAGGCTTTTGTTTAGACCTAGCAGTTTTCTTTTTCTCATATCCAAATTTTGGAATCCAGCAGGAGGAGGGAAAGGTTTATCGTCTCTTTTAATAAAAAAACCACAGTGATAAGTCAATGCTTTTATTTCAGAAACAAAACAGGCTACTCAGAAACCATATGTGCAAGAGTAAGCAAGGCTAAAAGGCTCTTTTTTTTTATCCCTCTTTTCCTCGCTTCCCAGGCCATCCAGAAGGGGAACATGGAGGTGGCTCGGATCCACGCGGAGAACGCCATCCGCCAGAAGAACCAGGCCATCAACTTCCTGCGCATGAGCGCCCGCGTGGACGCCGTGGCTGCCCGGGTGCAGACTGCTGTCACCATGGGCAAGGTACAGCCCTCCCAGCAGGGACACCCCTCAGCTGCTTCACATGCTGTCCAGAACCACCGGGGCAGCGTCAGGTTTGGTTTGGATGTAGCCGGTAGTAAAGCGGGTACTGGAATTTCTCTGGCAGCTGCTCTTTGGATTGACAGGAAGCTGAACGTGAGCCAGCAGTGTGCCCAGGTGGCCAAGAAGGCCAGTGGCATCCTGGCCTGGATCAGGAACAGTGTGGCCAGCAGGTCCAAGGAAGTGATTCTTCCCCTGTACTCAGTGCTGGTGAGGCCACCCCTGGAGTGCTGTGTCCAGCTCTGGGCCCCTCAGTTCAGGAAGGCCATGGAGGGGCTGGAGCAGGTCCAGGGAAGAGGAGCAACAAGGCTGGTGAAGGGACTGGGCACAAGTCCTATGAGGAGAGGCTGAGGGAGCTGGGGCTGTTCAGCCTGGAGAAGAGGAGGCTCAGGAGAGACCTCCTCACTCTCTACAACTCCCTGACAGGAGGGTGTAGCCTGTAGTGAATGTTGGTCTCTTCTCCCAGACAACTATCAGTAAGACAAGAGGGCTGGGTCTTAAGCTGTGCCAGGGGAGGTTTAGGTTGGATATTAGGAAGAAATTCTTTACAGAGAGGGTAATCAGACATTGGAATGGGCTGCCCAGGGAAGTGGTGGATTCTCCGTCCCTGGAGGTGTTTAAGGACAGACTGGATGTGGCATCAGTGCCATGGGCTGGGAACCAGGGCAGGGTTGGATCAAGGATTAGACTTGATGATCTCAGAGGTCCCTTCCAACCCAGCTGATTCTATGATTCTATGATTTTAAGATTATTTTGCCAAGGTGCTTTTCCCCTTCCCAGGGCATCAAGTCATGGCATAGGGCTTGTGATTCCAGAGATCTTTTTTAGCTCGGGGGAAGATTGTTTTGCCAAGATACTTCTCCCCTTCCCAATGCATCAAGTCATGGTGTAGGACTTGGGACTCTGGAGATCTTTCTTAACACAGATACTTGTTTAAGGCAAACTGCTCTACTGAGAGTTTATTGTGCCACGTGACCTGTGTACCAAGTGTATCCCTTAACACTGACAGGTCTCAAGTCCACAAAAATTAATGCCATGTAAACCTCAGTTTTTAGTGAATTTTGCCTTAGGATGTGTATTTCAAGTGGTTGAGTTAATTTATAGAGTTTGAAATGGCAGGAGCTATTAAAACAGTGACATTCCAGATGGATATAGTGTGTTTCCTGCTACTTAAGTGTTGCCAAAGCTCTGTGGATAAGAGAGCTGGATAAGAAATCATGGAATCCTGGAATGGTTTGGGTTGGAAGGGACCTTAAAGCTCACACAGTTCCACCCCCTGCCATGGGCAGGGACACCTTCCGCTATCCCAGGTTGCTCCAAGCCCCGTCCAACCTGGCCTTGGACACTTCCAGGGATGGGGCAGCCACAGCTTCTCTGGGCAACCCGTGCCAGGGCCTCAACACCCCCACAGGGAAGGATTGCTTCCCAAACTCCTAATTTTTCTTTGCAATAATTTCCCTGCCCTTATTTCAGGTGACGAAGTCGATGGCAGGGGTGGTGAAGTCCATGGATGCCACGTTGAAGAGCATGAACTTGGAAAAGGTAAATAAACTTCATTTTCTTGAAGCTGCACGTCCGCAGCATAAAGAACAATGAACACAAGTTTTGAAAAGGGAAATTCCATCAAGAGAAAAGTTTTCACAGTGAGGTTGGGAGGGAAGGGGGACATAGCTTCTGATCTCCAGAGGCTGCCTGTCTTTGTTGTATGATTCTGTTTTTGTTGAGATATATTTCTTTTGTTATCTGCAGCTTATTGATGTGATTCATATTTTTTATAGATCTCTGCACTAATGGACAAATTTGAGCATCAGTTTGAAACACTGGATGTTCAGACACAACAGATGGAAGACACAATGAGCAACACTACGACGTTAACAACACCACAAGTAAGAATAGTCAAATATTTTGAACAAGGTGACCTTAAATTACGTGTCTAAACTGGATGGAAATGTCTGATTCTCTTCATTCTGCCTACTTTGGGACATATCAGCCACTGCAGCCTTTTTGCTTTTTGTTCCTTTGTGATGAAGAGACTGTTTCAAATTGTCGCTACAAGTGCAGAGGATCACAAAGATGTATTTTAGCCTATTTTTGCAGGCTTTATTTTATATTATAACTTGAAAAATTTAACCTTCCTACTGAATAAGCAGCATTTTCATGAGTTTTAATGAACTTCTGCACCAGAGAATATTGCAGCATTGCCAAAGCAGAATATGCTGTGAGTTCTAACTCACTGATATTAACAAAATTACATGAGTCACTACCAAATTAGTAGTGTTATATGCAATGAGAGGTTGGTAATTACCTACTTCCAGTTTGTGCACATGTGTTCAGTAAAACAAATCTTTAAACAGTGCTTATTAAGAATTCCCAGCAACTGTCCCCTTGTGCTGTTCCACAAGGACCAGCTTTTGTAATAGAACATTTGTGAGAGAAATTTACTGGAGATAAATAAAATAAACCTAAGCCCAAATCCTATAAACCAAATCTATTGGAGGTGGGCTTTTTTTCCATGTTGTGCAAAGCAATAGCTCATATTCAGCACTTGAAACACTCAGGTATATGTTTGGGGTTTTTTGCAGAGAAGTTGATTTCTTCAGAAGCATCATTTCACAAGCCAGAGTTCAGTTAATGTCACCTCTACTTTTTAGTTTTGAGTTCGTACCTTCTGGTGGTTAAGCACAAAACTGCTCTGCAAAAGGCATTTACCTTTAAATCAGTTTTGTTCCAATAGTTCCTGTTCTCAGAAGATTTAACAGTTGTCAGAAACTCCAAATGCAACAATCCCTTTTGTTTTCCTTCAGAACCAAGTGGACATGCTGCTGCAGGAAATGGCAGATGAAGCAGGGTAGGTAAAATCTTGAGTGTCCATTTCTCAACTAAGTCTTGGTTCCCACAACCCTTCCTGGTTTTCTTTAAGGTCAGATCCCCTTGCTTTTTTATGTCTGCCTCTTGGAAGCATAGTTAAAACACCATTTTCCTTTCACCTCTGGACATGTATGACTTGTCTTCTTGGTAGTGAGTCAGAATTACTCACCAGCTGGTCTAAGGAGCTGGAGTGCAGCATTCCTGGGATGCTGTCTCAGTATTCCTCAGTGTTTTCCTCCTCTGCTTGTCAGTTATTGTTCTTCCCCTTTATCCACCTATACCTCACTTGGCTTTTTTTCTGTATTTCCTCTTAGCCTTGATCTGAACATGGAACTACCTCAAGGACAGACAGATTCTGTTGGTACAAGCGTTGCCTCAGCAGAACAGGTAAATGTCAGATTTCCCTGAGATCAGTGTTTTCTAGAGAAATGCTGTGAGAACTGGTGCTTCACTCTGCCAAAGCACTGTTGCTGAATGATATTTCTATTTCAGCTGTCCCAAAGAAACAGTGTGTAGTTACAACAGCCTTGCTATCAAAATAATTTTAACTATACATTTGTCTCCTTAGTGAAGAAAGTTCAGACGTATTTTTGCCTGGTTCTTTCATAGTTCTTTGTCCTGTAACTCCTCCTTCACAACCATCATTAAGCAAATCCTGTTAAAACATGAAAGGATTTTATATCAGCTGGACATGAGGTGGCAGAGATTGATTTTGGTGTTGCTGATGGTTGGTTTCTTTGTGTTTGATGGTCCTGCAGGATGAGCTGTCACAGAGACTCGCCCGCCTACGGGATCAAGTTTAATTCAACAAAGCTGCAGTTCTTTGTTCCTGCTTCCAAACTTCCCTTCTGGAACTAACCCTGCACTACACTGGAGATGTAAACAGTCTGGCTTAGTGTTTGAATATTTGTGATATAGGGTACTTCACTCCTCGCTTGCTACTCTTTCTAAAATACATTAAGTGACCCAAAAATATCAGCTCTGATGTCCTTTCCTGTACATTTGGAAGTTGATCTATTTTTTGCAAGCTTTTTTCACAAATTCAAGTTGATGTTCCAATTCAGCCACTAATGTTGGTACATTCTAGTTCAAAGCCAAGCAGAGTGTCATTGAGATATATTTTAAATTATGAGGTGATTTTTTAAAATGAAGAGAACTGTTTACAGCTGGAGAACTGGTGGTTCAGTTCAGATAATTTTCTGACAGAGCCGAACTCCTGGAACACACAGGGGTGGACAGCATGGATTTCATGGAAAATGCACTTGTTGAAACAAATAAGTGGACTTTTGAGTTTTTTTAGTCTTTTAAAGGTGAGGTAATTGTGCTAAAATTAGCAGTTTCATTCAAAAATAAGTTACCAAAAGCTGATTTCATATAACTGGGGACTTGTGGTGGTATCACTTTAACGCAGAAGGACTTAAATATATTTTTTGACTCTTTGTCTGTTGCTCTCTGCAGATAAAATAACATGATTTGTAATATTCCAGTTGTATGGAGGAGCTCATTTTAGCAATTTCTATTTCTGCACAGAAGGAGGGTCTGGCTGCTCTCAGGAGCTTCAAACTCTCGCTGCAGTTGTAAAGTAAAAAATGGTTGTAGAAATTTGTAGCTGAGACCACTTGTGATGTGTTGTGATAAGCAGTGACTTCAGATTATCTTCCTGATTTTTTGGGCTCATTTTTATGTTTTTGTCTTTGTAGGGGTGAGGGAAGGTGTGAAACATCAGGCTTGGGATTGGTTTTTAATTGCCTGGTGTTCAGGGTCACGTGGGTTTTCCAGTGTTGGGGAAATATTTGAGGAAAATAAAGCACTTCACTTTTTTATTCAAGCAGGATTTTTCAGTGAAAACGTGCAAAAATGATGAAACATTTCAGAGCAGTTTCAGACTTTATTTGGAATGTGTTACCCAACTCACTCCAAAGGTTTAGCAGGGTGTTACATACTGAAGTGATCAAGGCTACTGTGAAAATAAGATAAGGAAAGTAAGATAGACAAAACAACCTAAAATGTTGTGGAATTCTCTCTCACACTGGCAGCCAGAACTAAAACAACTAGTTTAAAATGTGATCTTTTCACTTGTGTAAATGAAAATAAGTGTAAACACCTTGAGTGTTCCTCCTGTAAACAGGAGAAATTGGAAGATGTTTAAAACCCACATAATTTTGCTACAATCCCTTCAAATTATTAATACAACATCTTAGGAAAGGGACTATTTACTACATTTTCTTCTGAACAGTGTAACCAGATAATGGTGTATCTATGCAACAGGTTACCCCAGCTGAGGTAACTGTGTGTGTGCCTTTGCCTTGCTGGATTTACTTCATTTTTTTTTGTATATTCAGTTACTTCATATCATGACATTGCTAGAAACTTCCTACTGTGGAATCACTCCACACCAGAGTTACTTTGTGGTTGTCTGAGCTTTGTGGTTTGTTGGAGCTGTCCATGAAGTGCTGAGGGTTTCAGTGTTTAATATGACAGCTCCAGCTGCCTTGCCTGGCTTATTTTAATGAGGCTTAATTTAAAATTATGTTAAATTTTTTTTAAAGAACTTAAAAATCATGCTGCTCTTAGGCTGGGTTTGGGCCATTCTGGAACTGAGCTCCCACATGGTTGATTTTCCGAGTTCCTGTGAGCCTTGGAGGAATTTAAAAATAAAGAGCTGAGACTGAGATTGCTGCAAGATAAATATTAAATAAACTCATTATTTTATTGGTGATGCACAGTCTGGTTTGGAGTTTTGATCTTATCCCAGGCTGGTGAACTCTAAGACCCCACAGATTTCCAGTGTTCTTCCTTTAGAGGAATTAAAATATAAAGGCTTGACTGACTTAATCATGTTAGTTCTAATTAAGGGTAAGTCTGGGGGACTATGATGCAAAGAGCCAGGCAGGTTTAGCTGAATTGGGGAAGAAATAGGTGTCTGAAACAGGGAATTTTTGCCCTGTTGGCTTCACTCCAGGAATTTTGGTGTATTCCAGCCATGCCAGGATTTGGGGCCTGGCAGCTTCTACAGCTTCTACATGCAGATCTCCTGCCCTCTCCTGGGGAAGTGGTGTCTGAGAGCTGCATTCACCAAGTTTTAACAGTTATATATTCAAATATGTATATTTTTCTCATGTATTTTGAAAATACTTCAAACAAAATTACTCTTAGAGCAATATTTGAGTTTCATCCTTCCTCCCTTTCGGGCTCCTCAAAACATTTCTCTTCCCTGAGCAGCTCTGGCTCCTCACTCCGACCTTGTTTTGTCTCCTGTAAATTGTCTGTGTTTGTACAAGTTCATTTCATGTTAAATCTGTTTATGTGCTTTTATGGAACTTATTCCCAGCTAATATTTCAATATTTATGTGACCAGCAGGAACATCTAAAGTGAAACATTGCTTGAAATGTTGCTGGATGGTTTTGCTCAGCATTTTTTCCCTCTGTTACTAAAACTGCTGGTGTGTGGTAACGTTTTGTCTCCATTAGAATTCCAAAACAAAGCCATGAAGAGCTTCAGAGGAAAGGAGAGGGGAGGAAAATCAGAACAAGAACTTTAATTTCATGACTGCAATGGGATCAAATGATTGAGTTGCCTTTGTGGAGATCCTCAGAGCCAAAAAATAGCAACTTTTTGTTAAGTATAATCAGCAGTTGTGCATAGAAATAAACTCTGAAGCTGGTGATGTATATAGAGAAGAAAATAATTTTTGTAGCTCTGGTCAAGTTCACTTTGAAAACTGCTTTACTTGTATGGGACAGTTTGTAAATGTAACTGCAGGTGGTAAATAAAATTGTACAGACAACTTATTTTGGGTGTGTGGCTGTTACAGGTCTCTTAGGGGGATAAACAAGCACATGCCATCATATTCCTGTGAGAATATAACCAGAAAATTAAATATTGGTGGATCAAAACAAGAAGAAAATAAAGTGGGAACTGCTGGGAGAGAGATTTGGCAAAATTAGGGAGTAAATAATATTAAGTATAACAACATAAACTCTAATGATTAACAATTTAATGACTTTTTAAAAAATGTTTAGTCTTATGTGGAGTGATCCCTCCAGCTTAAACATCTCAGAGGGTTTTCTGTCCTTACATACAAAACGAGGGGTCACATGAAAAAGTGGCAGGATATGGTGTGGGTGTGGGTTTGGGTTTGGGTTTGGGTTTGTCCTTCCCAGACCTAAAGGTTTTCAGTTTTAATGTTTCCCTTCCACTGTTGTTTGGGAACCAGCAGAGGGAGCCTCAGGCTTTGCTCTTGTAGATCCTGCAGAAGTTACTGGTTGAGATTCTTAAGGGGCAACTGGCTGGTTTGAGGCACTGTCCCCTATGGAACCCTTGTTTTCGGCAGTATCCACTCACGGGAGGATGTGCCTGTGCTGGGGCCTTGATCCCGGCCTAAAAAGCTGCTGGGCTGCCCAGGATCCAGCCTGGCAGCGCTTGGCACGGGCTGATTCGTGTCAGCCTTCACTAAATCCTCCTCAAAACATCCCTTTGCTGTCTTTAGCCATTAATTTGGGTCTTCAAGATCTGTTAGGAGTGCGATAGTGAGTAACTCTGTGCTTTAAACCTGCTTTTAAATTTAATTTTTAGTTAGGCCGTGCGTTTTTGAACTGCCTCATTCTGCTTTTGTCCTGTGCTAATTCTGGTTTGTGCAGAAGGAAACATTGTGGGCTGATGGAAATATATTTCGTCAGTAAAATTTATTTTCTTACTGGAGGCTTGATGAGCTTTGATTTGATGAAGTACTGACTATAATTTCATATGGGATAATTTTATAGTATCTGTATTTTAATATGTATTTAGATCATATGTATTTAGATAGTTTATATATTTAGATCATATATATTTAGATAGTTTATATATTTGGATCATATGTATTTAGATAGTTTGTATATTTAGATCATATATATTTAGATCATATATATTTAGATGATATATATTTAGGTAGTTTATATATTT
>NW_016690182.1:12114334-12155160 GCF_001604755.1 Lepidothrix coronata
CATATATATTTAGATCATATATATTTAGATAGTTTATATATTTAGATCATATATATTTAGATCATATATATTTAGATAGTTTATATATTTAGATCATATATATTTAGATAGTTTATATATTTGGATCATATGTATTTAGATAGTTTATATATTTAGATCATATATATTTAGATCATATATATTTAGATGATATATATTTAGGTAGTTTATATATTTAGATAATATATATAATATACAATATATATTATATCTATTCAGATAATATATTTAGATAACATTTTTATAAAATAAAGTAATAATAGAAATATAGAATAATCAGACATTAAATATTCATGTACTTATATTTATTATATAGTAATATATTTTAGTGATATGATATTGTATAACTATAATATATTATATAGTTTATATAATATCATATATTATATGTTTATATTATATAATATATTATATGTTTATATAGTTTCATAATCTCTCTATAGTTCATTGCACTTTTCAGCCTCCACCTCTCATCAGGCTCATTTTGAGCTCACAGCAGCACTAGACTCCCTGCTTTCTTTTTCCAAGCAATACTTTTCCACTGAAGCCCTGGGAAGGGTCAGTGGCCTTGCTTGTATCGGAAGCAGGTCCCTTCATTACCATTCCATGAGGGAAAGGACCAACACGAACAATCTGTAACTAATTTCTCTGCCAGTTGGGCCGTTTGAGCTCGGCAGAAGATGCAGGGAGGGATTTTTTTGCAGGCTCTTGCTTCCCTTTGCTGCTCCTTGTTAAGGATCTCTGGCTGTGCTAAACAGTTCAAAATAGAACATCACTGCACTGCAGGATCCTGGCTCTTGGAAAAGCTTTCCAAGGTCGTCTGACGCCGTGAGGAGCAGCCGGACTTGGACTATCTCACACAGACAGGCTGCTCTCAGCCCCGTCTGGATAAGGGTGATTTCAGACCGTAAAAATATTTCATATTGGATATTTCTAAACTAAAAGCTGTTTTCCTGTGTGTATTGCTCAGGATATTCTGGATTTATTAAGGAATGAAACAATCCTTGTGTGAAAGTCTAAAGCAATGAACATTCTGTATCAACTGCTGCGTGTATCTGACAAGATAATAATCAGCTCAGTTTAATTTCCTTGCTATCTGATTCATAATTCTTTCTTACAACCAATTTATGTCAAAATGAGCTGTCAGGGATAGCAAAACATTTAAAAACTTCTGTTAAAGACGCTCAATGTTTTTTAATTACATTTTTTAAGACTTTTTTTTTTTCCAAAGATTAGATAAACATAATCCTGGAGTCTCTGTTTCACTTTATCCTTATCACAGGCAGGGCTTTGCTTCTCTTGCTGTAAAATGGGTCAATACCGGAATTATTAAGCTCAGTTTCTGTTGCTCGTGGTTTTTTAGTTCCAGGTTCTGTCTGGAAGCCCCAACATGTGCCTGGAAATCCGTAGGAGAAGCGGGACCCGCTCAGAGTGTTGTAAATTAGTTCCAGTCTCCACGAGCCTGCTGTGACTAATTGATATGACCTGGAAGTGGATAAAGTCCATAACAGTAAGATCAACTTTTCCTCTGGTAATTTGACAAATAGAAGCCTTTTTGCAGTCCCATGTAGGCCACATACCCCATTTGTTCTGTCCCGATGGGCAGCGCTTCCGTGTTGGAGTGATAATGATTTTCCAGATTCCTGCTGATTTGTTGAGCAGGTGCCTTAATTTATTAATGCCAGAGGAAGGGAGAGATTCAGCAGCAACAAGAAGAAGAGGATTCCTGGCAGCAGCTGTATATCAAAGCCGTTCCTCACCCAGTTATGTCGCTGTAAGTATTTGAACGTTGCTTAAAATCTTCATATTTCCACGCAAAATATATAATTACAACATTTTCTGCAGGGTAATTCTGTGTGTAAAGATAACAGACATGATAATATATTAGTGGCAATTATTGCATTTAAGAATAGCACTGTTTTTTCATCCAAATATTTGAAAAACATAAAGGTTAATACTTACCAACCTGGAGTTGTCTGGCGAGTTTAAAGCAGCAAATGCAGAATATTCCGGGTTGTCTTCCAAATTTAATGCTTTTCCGGAAGTTTTACAGTTTCATTTCGCCTGTGGTTGGAGTAATAAATAGTCCAGGTATCCCCAAGTTCTTCACAAAGGTTTATGGGGATGTTTGGGAAGTCTGAATGTTTTCTCAGGATACTGATACTGTAAATATGTGCAGGAAGGCCAGGGGTTTGTGAAGTCACTGGAGCTCATTTATTTTCTACAACCAGCTGGAAATCCCAGTGTTTGTTCGGAGTTTGACTCATGCAGAAGGGGCTGCTGGAATGGAACCTGTGCAGAGGAAGCTCTTGGAAACTCCCATTGGTGCCTAATTAATTTTATAAGAATAATTTTAGGGAGCCACTGTCAGTACTGTGTTTACTGGGAGTAAATCCAAGCTGCCGTCTGAGCAGGCAGCGATTTGAGGGGTTTCTCTGCTCCCAGCCCCTTCCAAGCCTGCACCCCACCCATCCTCTCCCATCCCCAACTCTGCTGGGCTCTGGAATAGTCTCACCATGACTATAAACCCCCAGCAGTGACTCAGGGGAGTCCAGTCCCTATTTATTTGTGCTCCAGTGGGATGTGAACCTTGGTCTCTGAGGGTGAAAGGTTGAGGGATGAGTGTCTTGTTTACCTGTTCTTTTCAGGGAATGTTTTCCTTTAATCTCTTAAGCAGACACACCATTTTGTCCCGTGGTGGGCAATGGGATCATTAACGATGCGCTTAATTACTGCCAAACCACATCTGAGTGCCCGATGGCAGCAGCAGGAGAGGCAAATCCTGGGTGTCAGACAGGAGGGGGCCAAAAATCCTCAGCCTCGGGGGTTTAACAGAAGCATGATTGGAAACCATTGGATGGTTTCATATCAGCTCTGAGTGAGGCCTGAGGGGAAACTGGGAATTTACGGGCAGGAATGAGGAGAAACCAAACTATCACTGTATTTTAAAATCTAGATTGGATTCTTTTGAAGGTTATTTTAGAAACCCCACGCCCCTATAGATGCAACAAGTTAATTCAAGCACTGCTGCCTTTCAACACATCTCAAGGTTTTCTCTTTGCTGAAGCTTTTAAATTCAGACATTTGCATCCTGAAGGCCCCATTTGGGCTTAATTTTTTTCTACTGTTGTGTACATTACCCAGCCAAGGTGTATGGCTGGGGCACAGACACAATAGGATGGAGAAGGCACAGCAACACAGCTGCTGAACATATTCCCCATCTCCTGGTTAGTCACACTCGTGGAGTTTTAATTGAATTACCTTTGACAGTGAGCAGCAAACCTGGTGGGTGATCTCCTAAATTTAACTGATGGATGGGCTCCCTAAAATCAATTAGCATCCAGGGCTCAGAGCATGAGCACGGTGGGGCCCGGAATGACAGCAGCAAATGTTGCCCAAGTGAAAGCAGGACTGTGCTGCCGCTGACCCTGCTCCCCACATGAAAGGAAAACAGGAGCCCAACAGGAGCTGAAAGAATCTGACAGTAAATCATTGAAGCTCTGTTTTGTACAACTGATACAGGATGCTCCTTAACTGCTTGATTAATGCTGGGCACTATATTAAAAGCAAGAAGGCTACGGCCAGGCAGCAGCTCTGCACCAGCTCCACGAAACACCATCTGGTTGCTTAATTATTTTTGGGAGATTCAGGGTAGCAGGGAGCCTGGAGGATTTAGATATTGTCTTTTTCCTTTGCTGAAGTGACAGGGTCCAGTCTGAAGCCCTCTCAGTCTTCAGGTTGTTTGTTATCTGAATAATCAACTGATGGCAAAGTGTGGGCTGGAGGTTCCTCTGACCTTTGCCTCCGCGCAACCCGACCCCGCGCAGGGCTCAGCCCGAGCATGTAATGAGGGACAGATGGGACAGGGAGGAGAGGGGAGAACACAAGGGTTTGAGGGACTTTCAGGCTGGGACAAACAGAAGAAGGCAGAAAACTCTCCATTGGGGCTGCTGCCTTTGGGTTTGGAGGTGGGCAGGAAGAGGAGCAAGCAGGGTGGTGGCCTTCCCTCCTGTCACCCCGTTCTGCTGGATCAGCAGCTCAGCACTTCCCCAGGAGTAAATCTGGGCCAAACCTGATTTATTTGAACACTGACTTAAGAGAAGACTCAGTTTGGATGAGGCCACATGTGAGTTTTTATTAATTTTTATTGCTGAAAGGAAAATAAAATGTGTCCAATTCAATGAAGCCCCTACAGAAACCTGTCCCGTGGCCCCGGCAGGCACTGCCATGGGAGAGAGTGACTCAAATCCTGGTTTTCTCTGGGGGTATTCCCCTTCCCAGGCTGGTGCACTGGGTACCACTTTATAGGGTGTTCTGAAGTCGATGGAGGGCACAGTGGGGCTTTTCTTTCCTTGCCCTCATAGGTCATTGACTTCATGCATTGATTTCCAAGTCATTGCATGGAGAGCATTTTATTTTATTTTTTTTAACAAACAGTAATAAATAGTACGTTTTAAGGAAGAATTCTCACCTTGCATAGAGGGTCCAAACCTCATGAAAGACATTGGATTGCAATATTATGGAATTGTTTAGTTTGAAAAGACTTGTAGGTTCATTGGGTCCAACTGTCCTGCCAAGGCCATCCATGTCCCCAAGTGCCACATCCACACATCTGTTAAACCCCTCCAAGAATGGGGACTCAACCACTTCCCTGAGCAGCTGTGCCAGGGCTGGACAACCCTTCACATCCCACAGCTCTGCATGCCTTGTGAGTCTCCACAGTGAGCCGAAGGTCTCTTGTGAGACTTGACACATATCTGGGAGAAAAGTGTGGCATTCAGGCCAGACCTGGAAAACCCTGAGCCAGAGGGATGAGTGGAGATGGGATGAGCACCAGGAGCAACATCAGCCTGACTCCAAGTGTTCCATGACTGCTTTGAAAATGGGACATTTTTTTCCTTAAAAAAGAAGGTGAGATCCAACACGTATGAATTATGTTGTGCTTAGCCCAAACCTATTTGTGAATTTAATTAACATATAAACAAAGGGCCACAGCCTGTGCAGAACAGTCCAGAACATCCAGTGCTTTGTCTTCTCCTGGCTTTCCTCCACTCCTTTCGGAGCTGCCCCGGCTGCCGGGTCGGCTCCTGCTGACAGCCCTGAGCAGAGTTGAACTTCAAACACGGCGTTTTGTGGCCCATCCAAGCCTTTGGCTTCAAGGCAAACACACGGGAACATGGCTCCAAACACCCAGCTCAATCCCCTCAATAGGATTTCATGCATTTTCAAATGGGATCCGTCTTGATTTGGGAAACAAAAAGCAAGGGAAAGACAACGGCTGAAACCCCTCCCAGTGCACAAAGTGAGAAATGTGGCTTTAATTTAGACAACTAATTGCTTCCAGCTGAACCAGCCATTAAAAACAGTTGAAGAATTACAATGTAAATAGATTAATGCAGACAAAGCAACATGTGCACTATTCCATGTCTTCTTGTTACCTACAAAATACTTGGGCAGTGACACACTGTTAGTCTAAGCCACTTGTTAGGTTCTGTGCTAATCAGCTAAAATTAAATAAACATGACTGATAAAAACGACTGTTGTGTTTGAAAATTGATGCACCAACAGAATTTACTCCAGGAGATAATTACAGATGATTAAGTAACAAAGAAATGATTCCTATGGCAAAGGGGGAAAGCCTGTGGTGCAGGGAAGGGGCACTTTTCCATGAGCCTTTTCTCTTGGAGGGATGAGCCAAAGCTGCAGGAAGGGCCATGGATGGGCAGAAACCTTGAAGGAGCTTTTCTGCCCCAGTAATAGGCTAAAAAAGGGCTAGAAAATCAGCATTTTGCTGTTGGAATAGCACATGCCTGGCCTGCACCTCTAATCCCCCTCTCTCCACCCGAGGAATCAATCCCTTTGTACAAGTTTGTCCTTTTAAATGCTAAAAAAGTGTTCACAGGTGAATCATGTAATTGACAAATATGATATTTATGGAATAATGATGTTAATTTAAATGCTAAAGCCAATTTCCTTTGTCATCAGAATGAAATCAGATTGAGACTCGTCTTCCAAAATTCAAAATATTCTTTAGGCATTCTTTTTAAAATAATCGTTCTTAGAAGAATTTATTATTAGGATGATAATACTGACTGGAAGCTTTGGAAAGGGAGTGTTTTCCAGAACAAAGAATAAATCTGGGAGGGGTTTTGCAATTTTTGTTTTCTTCTCCATAAGGCCTGTTGGTAGGAGCTTTGTGGTGATAGAGACATCCAAAAAATAAATGAAAGGCATTATTTGGCTTCGAACTGAAAAAGGCGAGGTTTAGATGAGATATTGGGAAGAAATTCTTCCCTGTGGGGTTGCCCAGAGAAGCTGTGGCTGCCCCATCCCTGGAAGTGTCCAAGGCCAGGTTAGACCTGGTCCAGTGGAAGGTATCCCCGCCCATGGCTTTAGGATGAGCTTTAGGATCCCTTCCAACCCAAAGCATTCCATGATTCTGTGATTCCAGGGAGCTGTATTATTATGCTTCACAGACCTCAACACAGCCATTCCTACTCAGCTTTTTCCCATATTTTCTTTAGCGCCCTCACATCCCTGAGCACCTCACCAAACACATGTTGGAGTCAGGATTAGCCCCCATGAAATGAAAATCGCTCGGGCTGCGGAGCGGGAAGTGGGATATTATTCTTCATCCTGAACTGAAATATTAGAAGCTGCCTCCTGAATTATACTCTGGGGTTACCAGGCTCTAATTGAGATTGAAATTGGGCCACTATTTTTGGTACAGCCTAGAAAGCTCCAGGTCTTATTCCCATCTGTGCCGGGGGAAATCCCCACCCATCATCTCAAATTCTGCTCTGCCCGCACCTTGGGGGTGAGGAGAACCTTCCCAGCCCCTTCCTCCCAAAATAATGATAAATGACAGCTCCTCACAATTGGAGCTGCTGCTCCTCGCCAAGGGGGAGGGTGGGAAGGGGCTTCTCCCCCCAGAAGCTGATTGACAGGTGGGGTCAGGGTGGGGGGAGCGTTTGCTGGACCCTGTCAGATCCCAGGGAGCTGCTGACAGCTCCCACCACACTTCACTTCCTTCCCTCCCCGGCCAGATTTGTGCTGCCATGCAGAGGGAGGGAGATAAACTCTGCTCTAAGAGCAGCCTGGAGTGAAAAAGCCACCCCAAAACAACAATGTGCTTCTTTAGATGTAATTGTTTTATTCTGCAGGTGATGTCTAGGTGGGTTGGATTTCTCTGGAGGGACAATTAGTGAGGATTCCCAACACTCTGAAATATTAGAGCAACGTTGTTGGGACCTTCCATTCCTCAAGCTGCAGTAAAACATGTTCATGAGCAGGTGATTAGCAACCAGCTCAGAAATTTGATTATTGACCAGGAGAGGCAATATTGGGATATTCCTGGTGTGGGATTGGAATGTTCCTGGTGTGGGATGAGTCTCCTGCAGCTGCTGGGCTGGTGGTGGCAGAGGAACACTGTGAGCAGCTCTTGGTTTCTCATCCAAGTGTGATTTAGAGATGCCAGAAGGACATGGACACTGTGCACAGCCTCCAGCTGCTTCCAGAGCAGCAGAAATCCCTTGGGAATGCACTCCATGGGTGTATATGTTACATATTATAGACAGCTTGGTGTCAACATGCTGTGATGGAAAGAGCAGAAGAGCTTCCTGAAGGAGATTCACCAGGGGATTCATGGAGCTGCTGCCTTTGGGACTGTCCTGCTGTTGGCAGCAAGAGTCAAACAAGAAGTTGATTTTAAATTAATAACTCACAGTAGTCAGAGGGTTGAATCTTCTACTAGTTTGGTGAATTAGGAGATGAAATAATGTGACATGTTCAGATCAACTCCTCCTTGGTGGAGGAGTTTCTTCCAAGCCTGCCCCAGGTGATTTGTACTTCCACGCTGGAGGAATTGCCAGCATCGCTGTGTTTGAGCTCAGTTCTGCTCACACTGGGGGTGATTTTGGGCAGTTCTGACCATCTGCAGTTCAGGAGCACCAGGAAAAGGAAAGGTTCCAGGGAGACCTGAGAGCCCCTTCCAGGGCCTAAAGGGGCTCCAGGAGAGCTGAAGAGGAACTTGGGACAAGAGCCTGGAGGGACAGGCTAAGGGGGAATGGCTTCCCACTGCCAGAGGGCAGGGTTAGATGGGATATTGGGAAGGAATTCTTCCCTGTGAGGGTGGGGAGGCCCTGGCACAGGTTGCCCAGAGAAGCTGTGGCTGCCCCATCCCTGGAATTGTCCAAGGCCAGGTCGGAGCAACCTGGGTTAGTGAAGAGGGCAGGGGGTGGAAACAGATAAGCTTTAAGGTCCCTGCCAACCCAACCCATCCTGAGGTTTTGGTGTCCAGGGAGCAGCACGGGGTAAAATCCCGTGGGTTGTGTTGGGAGCACTGGAAAAACAGCACAAATTAGGAACAAGCTGTTTCTTTACACTCCTGAGGCACTGACGGTGCCGGGCTGGACATGGAGGGACACACATGAAACAAATTACCAAATTGCAGCTCTGCCCCCCCTACCCCCTCCTCGGCCCCCCCGGGCTCTCCCCATCCCGGGATCGATTTGCAGACACATGTCAGGAGCCGGCTCCGCAGCCCCGGCATTTCCCGGCGGAGCCGGGCAGGGGTGTCGCCTTGCAAGGAAAACACGGGGCAGGTGCAGGCGCTGGGAATGGAGCCCCTCGGAACGAACAACCTGAGAGAATTTGATTTAGCTCGACTCATCGATCGGTGCAAACAAGCAGAAGTATGTTGGGTTGGGATGATTAAATATGATCAAGCCTCTCTTTTTTTTTTTTTCTTTTTTTTTATTGAAAGTGGTGAAAAATTCCAAAGGCATGAGCGAGGAATTAATGTGCAGCTTATAAACACGCTGCGGGGAAAGGCAGGGGGAAGCAAACAAGATTTATCTCCAAATGTCCCAGGAAGCCAAGGAATTCGCTGCTATAAACACAGGAATTGGAACTGGCCACATGAAACAAAGCTCCGCCTCCAGTGGCACCTGGGGACAGCAAGATGGGAGTAATTCCTCCCTAATGAAGATATTGAGATGTGTCCGAGGCTTTCTGCTGCCTGGGAAAAGGGAGATGAAGTTCCAGAGGGGCTCTGCTGGAGGAGAAACCCCCTGTTTCAAGCAAACCCTTTGCTGTGTTATCTGTTTAATGTGTTGCACACCATTTGTGGCATAAACATTTCCAGTTCATTTTCATTTCATATCGTTGGAGAATCATAAAGACAGAGGGTTATTGGTCACAGCTGCAGCTATGTGGCAAATGCAAACTTGAAGAATTATTCTGTCAAAGAGACAGAGCCAGAGATTATTGTTTTTTTCCCTTACAGTCTTGCCAGCAGTTAAAGTAGGGATTTTATTAAAAATATTCACATAATTAAAATCTATAGTCTTGAAAGCCTTTAGAGGAACTGGAGTTAAAGCAAAATAACACATTTACATTCGGATGGTGTAGGTTTGTAACAATATAATATTGCCTTTGGTCAATAAATTAAATAGAAGGAGGTGTTTTAACTTAAGTCTTGTATTTTAAAACATAGGTGGCTTTGGTGATTGATGTAGCTGAGAAATTTCCTTCTGGGAAAAGGTAAATTTGGATCTAGAAATTCATCAGTGATGATCTGGGCAACTGGTGTGTCCTGAGAGGGAGAAATGACTTTTATTCCCCCCACGTGTGGTTTAACAGCCAGGGCCCAGCTTTTCAGCCGTTGTCCATCAGTGTGATGGATCATCCTTCCCTTCTCTCACTTCTCAAACCCCGGCTGGAACAGAGGATTTTCCCAAACCCAACAGCCGCCCAGTGCCGTTCCTGTTTTCTGCTCTTTTTTTCTTTTTAATTCCTTCTCTCCAGGCTTTGTCCAGTAATAAACAACTGTTCCAATCTGCTGCGCTGATCAAAAGAAATGTTTTAATCAGTCCCAGGCAGAATCTCATGCTATTATGTTATCACTGGAGCAAATCATCAAAAATACAAAACAAAAATATCGCTTTAATACGCTCCAGATCAGGAATGTCTTGAAGGAACTCGCCTTCCTCACAGGTGTGTCCTATTTTAAGAAGAAGGAGGAAGAATGGAAGCGCGGGGGCCACGTGGCTGTCGGGGCAGGAATGTCGGGATCAAAACTGACCAAGCTCAATTTCACCAAACAAAACACTTTCTCCAGCCCAGGGGATGTTTTCATTATTTTTTTTTTTTAAGCTGACAAATTACCTGAAAATCTGCTCTCTGTGTTTTCACCTGCTGAGGAGCAAATCCAGGGGGAGAGCCGTGGGACACCGACCATCCCTGCTATCTCCGAGCCACGGCTCTGGCGGGGGATGCAACTCCAAGGAGCCCCAGAAGATTTGGATACAATTTCCCACTGAGACTCTGAGCTGGGTCTGGATCTGATGTGGGGTGATGGGAGATGCCAGTGGATGCAGGAGCATCCCTGTACCACAAACCTGAGGCAGGATGGACAACAGAGGTATCTCCTCCGAAAAATTTTGGCTTGGGCAGAGCTGGATCTCATTCCCATCCTTTGCTCTGTTCTGTGTCCAGGAGACCTACCCAGTGAAATTCCTTCTTTTTATGGCTCATTATGGCTCCTGGATCCAGATGCAGGAATGATACTCAAAACCAATTTAGAAATAAGTGGTCTGTCGGTCATTTGGGAAGCTCCAGTTTGGAGCAGGGTGCTCTGGCTGTCTCACCAGCCAGACCTGGCAACCACCCTGCTTGGATCAGGAGCTGACATGATGCATTCCCAGACGGGCTGTTTGTACATGCTGCACTAAGGAAATCCTGACTCTTCACAGGATCCTCAAAATGGGGGGAAGAGCTGGTCAGAGGAAAGAGATCCTCACTGGCACATGTGGCTCAAACACCTCCCAAACCCATTTCATGGACTAATGGAATGGTTTTAGTCGGAAGGGACATTAAAGCTCATCCGATTTCAACCCCAGCCATGGGCAGGGACACCTTCTGCTATCCCAGGTTGCTCCAAGCCCTGTCCAGCCTGGCCTTGGACACTTCCAGGGATGGGGTAGCCACAGCTTCTCTGGGCAACCTGTGCCAGGGCCTCCCCATCCTCACAGGGAAGGATTTCTTCCTAATTCTTTGACCAATAATTTGACTAAAAACCATCTCAGGAAGTGGGGACATCAGCTTGGGAAAGAGGGATGGCACCAAGGGTGAAGCACCTGGACCTGTTCAAACCCAGGTGAGCTCTGCCCTGTCCTCTCCTTCCCATCACATCCCTCAAGAGCTTCTCATTTGCAATTCCGAGGTCCAGCACAACAAGTGTCAGCCTGGCCAAAGCTCAAAGGCTTTGGAAATGTTGGGGTTTGTTTGAGCTGGGAATGGAGTTTGGGGCTGTACTTTACTTTGATTTGATTTAATCTCGAAAATCTCCAGGATACAGAGTTGTATTTCTTCTACCAGCCTAAATTCTCAGATTCTGGTAGTTTTGAGAAGCAAAGCAAAGGAGGCTGATGTTATCCATTAGAAGAGCCCAGATAGAGACATTATCCTGCTTTTATGAAAGCCAAAGGCCAAATTCATATTTATTTGAGCTGCAGCAGGATCTGGCTTATGTCCTGGACATTACAACATACTGTTTCAATCTATTTTTATTAGCAATATCGATAACGTTGGGAGAAATACGATACAGGAAATAGCTTATCAACTTCGATTAATTTTACAGTGAGACTTTTAACGAAGATAAAAGAAGAATTCAGCAAAGTGCTGAACCTAAAATTGTTGTTGGTGGATGGAGATGTGAGGTACCTGCACATCCTGAGCGGGGCAGCTGGATATTGAGCTGCCCCGTTTTTATCTCCACGGAAGAAAAATACTAATCAAATTTTATGAAGACCTTTAGTTCTCCTGTTTAAGTTTGTAAACACTTTCAGACATAGCGATTTGCTGCGAGAAACGCAGGTATTGTAAACTTCAATTAAGTCTGTTTATTGTGCACAGACCGTGGTTGTAAAGCCCATGGTAAATATTCATAGCGAAAGACACGTGAAATGCTTTTGCTGCAGGGAGAAAAAAACGCTAATTCCAGCCCCAAAATCTCAAGTCCTGTGAGAGGATGGGGGCTGGACTCACTTGAAGGTGCCTTTGAGTATCCCCACAGCTTTGGAGACTCCACTCCTTGTGCTCCATTGCCTGATTTTAATTCTTAATACTAATTCACTGTATTTCTGCATGTGAACCATTTAGCACTTGAAATGTTGATCTATATCTGCATTTATGATCTTTTTAAAGTTTAAAATGGCAGGAGGACTTCGTGGTGCCACTATGGATAAACCAGTCCAGCCTCCTGGATTGCTCCATCTTGTCCTGGTGTTGAAGACACCGATGAAACAAAATCCCACCCTCAAAATTGACCAAACTGCCTTAAACACACAGTGTGTTTAAAGCAATGTAGGATGGAAGTTGATGGTTAAAACCACCGAGTACTTGGGTACAGCACTCAGTGATCACTTGCCCACAGTGAGGTGGGCACAGCCAGGGCAGAATCGTGGTTCAAATCCACCCAAACCTGACTAAAAAAGAGTTTGTTTGCTGTTTCCAGGCTGCTGGTCCATGGAGAAGCGAGGCAGCAGCCTGCTCCAATGGACCAGTGGCCAGAGCTGAAGGCGCCATCCATCCTCAGAGCATCATGTGAGTAATTGCAAGGGTAACTCCAAGTCACCACACAAGTCCATGACTCTTTTCCTCTCCTTAGAGCCCGTTTATTTGCAGGCCTGACTGGAAGCAGATGGACCTGTCAGGGCCGGCTCAGGCAGGTGAGTGGAGGGTGGATGAGCTGCTAAGTGCTCCCAGCTGCTGGGCAGGGCCCAGAGGAAATTGTTGGAGCTGGGACCCAGCTCTGAGGTGAGATCTGGAGCCAGTGCCAAGAAGGAAAAAGTGAATTTCTCCAAAAAGCCATTCTCTAAAACCTGAAAGAGCAAGACTTTTGAAATAAGAGAAAATGTCTGAAAATATCTGAAAAAAAGCATCTAATATATCCTCAGACTTCAGAGAGCCAGAAGCCATCCTCAGCCCCTGCCCCCATCTCTGCTTTTGTTCAGGATCTGCCTCCTTAGACAGCAAGTATTATTTTTCCAGGGCTTTCTCCATTATCACTGGTGTTTCCTTCTCCAAAAAGGTCTTGACTTCTACTCACTGGTTTGTGTCATTTGATTTATAAGCTCAAGGGGTCCTTCTCAAAACCTGGACTCCTTCTTGTACTTAATTGCTACAATAAACTGAAATCTTTGTGCTTTAGGAGAAACAATCTGGGAGGAAATTGTTTGATGTATGGAAGTAGACAGCAGGCCCTTCTTGGGAATGTCACTGAAGGGACACGGTGGAGAAGTGGGTTTATAAATAACTGCAAAATTCAGGAACTCCACGAACTCAGGGAGAGCAGAGCTCTATTAAGCATGAACAGCTTGTAGGGCAATACCCAACATCTGCAAAAGTCCTCACAGCCAGTGGAATTCCCAACGGCCCCAACTGCTGTATCCACTGGCTTTAGCTCCCTGGGATCAGAGTGAGTCCCATGGAAAGGGACGCCTGGAGCTTGCATCCCATAATGCAAATAAACCAGTCAAAGAAACAGTGATTAACAAGCCAAAGGTTTTATTCACATTGCAAGGAAGGTGGTTTTCGTTTTCCTTTTTGAAATTATTGTGTAAAAAGTAACTCTTGGTGGTTTACATGTGTTTTTCCCAGTGCTTGGTGGCTGGAGCACCAGTGGAGCATGGAGTGGGCACAGATGGAATTGCTGCATGGTCCAAGCAATGCCACAGCTCCAGTGCCTCCAAATGACACAGCAATAAAGAAAATTATAAAATTCCTTCAGTGTGTAAATGTCAAGGAATGGGGCATTACTTGTGGCACTGCAAAACATGATCCCAGCCACCACGTGCTTGGAGCACAACTCTGTAGGAGCTGGAGGATGCACCCCCTGCACCCAGAATCCAAAATCCATCCAGGGCTTGGAGAGCTGCCACAGATAATTTTACAATTATCTGTACCTCTTCTGTAGCTTTCTGAACCGTTTTCCCAAAGAGTCACCACAGATTTTGTGTATCTTTGGGACAACCAGGCACCCAAAACTAAGAGGAAAGGACACGTAAATATTGCAGACTCATCTGGTTCCAATAGTGTGTGTTTACATATTAATGTGCAATACAAATTTGTAAACATGAGCTTTTGAAACGTTTGTAGGAACCGATACCGGCCTTTTCCCTTTCTGCAGCTTTATTGGAACAACATGTCCCCGGGCCCAGCCACACATGGACATCGTTTCCACACTGGATGCATTTCAAATGGTCTGGGTGCTTATTTGTTCTGCTCTATCTTGCCATCCAATCCTCGTTTGCTTTGCATAATTGTGATACAAATTATCATCTAATTACAGCCCAAACCTCAGCAGATCGAATGCAAACCGAGGCGCTTCGATCGGGAAAAGCGACATCCGACGCTCCCTCCACGCCTTTGGCTCCCCCTCGATGGATGTATTAAATTTGCGTGAAACTGGAGAGTAAAACTGCACTTTGATTAGAAACGTTATTGCTGGGGGATTTTTGTCTCCTTGGATTTTAAATCAACCCCCCGTGACTGAGCACTGAGTCCATCCCACATCCCGGCGCCGAGTACGGACGTGACACCCTTGGTACGACCAGTTCTATTTGCTGAGTGCTATAAATGGGGTCAGATATTCCCAAATAACTTCCAGCTCCTCTTGGGAAAGGTCAAATGACTAATAGCTGAGCTTGTTTAGCAAGTTTAATCCCTAAAAAAACCCCTTTGATTACTTCCCCCCATTCCCATTTAAAAATAGCACCATAACACTGGGTAACTGGGAACTTTGAAATTGCCACAAGTTTTCAAATAACGTTTGTGGGAGGAAATACAAAGCAGCACATGCGTAATTGTATTTACAGGCACATGGTCCTGCTGTAAATATCACCCTTGGTTCCCCCAAGCTGCACGTTTAATAACTAATATTTATTATTCTGTCTTACTCTCTCAAGTTCTGCCACTCGCCTCCCAGCAGTGGCTGTTTTACAAAGCACCCTGAGAATGTAGTGTGGACATTACCTGCTGGTTTGGGCACAGTTTTTTCTCAAATAGGTAAAATCATCCATGTTAAAGTGTGAGCCATTCAGCTGAATCATCGCTGTGGGTGTGGAAAATATGGGTCAGGAAGCCTTGGCTGGTCTGAGGTGACCACAGTGGCACAGGACAGAGAGCTACAACTGCCTGAAAACACCACCAACATCCTTCTCATTAGTTGCAGTGATTTTTGGAAGTATAAACCCAGGAGATAAAGGCAAAGGGAATGGAAATAAACCTCAGATAACCTGGATCAGACAGTGCCTCTGAAGCCACGATGGCCTTTTGTATGGACAAATTGATATTTATGGGTTTGCCTGAAGAGCATCCAAACTGTGGCACCCATGGGACACGCTCATACCTTGCAGGGAGCAGGCTCTGGGTGTGTTTTCCAAGCTGCTGTGATGAGGGAGGGTGGCAAACCCTGTGATCCCACGGGACCCACGAAGGCGCCTCGAAACCCAACCCAATTCCACTGGAATCAGCAGAGCATCGTTCTTGGTGGAGCAAATCACCACACTAAAAATATCCATTCAACTCATTATCAGCCACGTTTTTAACCAGCCACTGATTTACTGGGTTACAGCTCATGGCCAGCAACTCTGGAATATCTTACGCAACTGCAAGGATTTGGAAAATTGGAAGTTCTCCGTTGCACAAATCCATGACTGAGCTGGAAGAGCCTTCCAGAGTACAACCACATGTTGGGGCTGGGAGGTGGTCACTCAGCCCATGGGGAGCTGGACACAGTCTGTCCGGGGCCAGCAGTGGATTTGCCATGGGAATTCAGTCACCACCAAAGATGAGAGATGGCTTGGAAATAAGAACTCCCAAAGGAAAACAGAAGGTTCTTCTTTTTTTTTTTTTTTTTTAATAAAAACAGTGAGATAAACTGCTAAGAAACAGCGTGAGAAAGCAGGTTTGTTCATTTTTACAGTTGTACAGACCATTTAGCACAGCCCACTATTTCATACTGGTATCACTGGGGGCTCTATGAACACCCAAAGCAGGAAAACCAGGGAAAATGACGCTGTCTGAATTTTAGCAAAGTCTCATGAAAGTCAAAGCGTGACTTTTTGTTATTTTAACAGCTTTTGATATTGCTTGTTCTGTTCTTAATTTGTTGTCTGTTATGAATGAAAATAAAAGCAAAACTCTGATATCAGTTTTGAGTCTTAAACCTGCACCTAATCCCTCTATAATATTGTGTTTGTAAATACAGGATTAATCCCAAAATGTGGCTGGTCCCTGTCAAGCATTATTTTCCAATCTCTGCCACATATCAAGTAATAAATTTGACTTTACGTAGAGACTGAACAATGATCAAATAAAGAATAAAAACCTGTGTCCTGATTTATTGTGAGTTATACTGTGCCCTTGAGAGCTGCAGATTATTTACAGGAATAACAAGAATATCCACAGGTTACAATAAAACAAACAGGACTTTTGGAAGGAACTGAAAATCTCATGTTCCGGGGCCTGTGGAGTTGTAACTCTCCATAAAGGATCTGTGTTCTCCATGGGACTAAGCCAGGAGCATCCTTTCCCCTTCCCTTGGACACAGGCTCATGGATGCGATCCCAGGTGGATCTTCTGGGGCTGAGAGCACCGGGTAGGAAAAGTGTCCTGCAGGGCTCCTGGAGGTGTTTCATCCCACACAGCTCTCCGAGGTAGATCCTCCAGGTCCCCCAGCATGGATCAATTTTGCCGTGGAAGGGATGTGTGACCCTCATCCCTGTTGTTCCCACCCCGCTGCTGGAGGGCATGGCCTGGAGAGGCTCTTGAGCACCCTCCACCTTCTCCCCACGTGGTAGGAGCACATCCATCTTTCATCCTGCCTTTCTTTACCCTGGCAGCAGACACTTGAATTTACATCCCCACGGGATCCTGGAGAAAAGGCACTTTCATGTCATTAATTAGGACCCATTAGAACCAAGGGAACTTGAGAGTCGGTTCCTTTGCTGACTCCAGGTCTTGGATAGTCCCTTTGAAATTAAAGATAAAACTGGAGTAGGTGAGCAGCAGCTCCCCAGGGGTAAAACTGGAGTGAGTGAGCAGCAGCTCCTCAGGACTCTGAGCTGATTAAAGGCAAGCGAGAGAGAGAAAACATATTTGTAGAAATACAGATGCCTCCAGTCCCACTTGAGAGTGCAATTATCAACAAGGTGACTGTACAGTTTGCTCTCAACCTACAACCGTGACATAAACAGGATCAAAAGGGATCACTTGGCTGTGGGTCATCTCAGACTGTCCATGCTCCAAGATCTTGCACCCTTCCGAATCCTCTACCCTCCCAACACCACGACACATCTGCCCACAAAAGAAAGGGTTAAAAGCCTGGACATCCCTCTCCTGTACCACGAAGTGTTTCAGAGTCAATAACTAAAAAAGTTCGTGGGTATGAAAGGAAGGAAGGACTTGCTTTACATATCAATGCTTCGGAATATTCTGTGATTCCACTAAAGGCAGTGGTTAACTGTGGGGTGCCAGCTGGAGTGGTGACATCTGCCCTCGCTCAGAGCGGCCGGGACGCTGTCACTCCCTTTGAAATGGCCTCCTGCATTCATCAGTCTGGATGGCACAGAGAAGTTATAACCATACAGGCCATATGGAGGATGTAAAGAACAATTAAGTGCTTCCCGAGCAATGGGACTTGATGGGAAAATGTTTCCAGATGCATGTAATCCATACAGCATTTGACCAGCAGAGCCGGGCACTTGCAGGCACTGAGTGTTTAAGTCTTCGGCTTTGGCGCTTTTCAGGTTGGTTACGCCGAGGGAGGACAGTTTGGGCACATCCACCGTGAAGTGGGGTAAGAGGTGTGGGTTGGTGCCTCCCAGCTTTTTGTGGCTCGGAAAGATGAGAGACTGTTGTCTTAAGAAGCTCGTAGGGCAGATCTTGTAGTAGAGGGGCACGCTGAGGTTGGGCAGGAAGGTCTCGGGGCACGACACACCGATGTTGCTCCCTGGCAGGTGGAACGTGGGAGGGGAGCACGAGGGAGAGAGCAGGGGGTTCAGAGGAGAGGGGGTCCCACCACTGGAGGTCACCGGGGAAGAGCTGGAGCTCCCACCTGAAAAGGAAAACAGAAATCATCCAGGCTGGGCTGGCTGGTGTCCGCAACCAAGGAACCCTTGGGTGTCCACAGCCAAGGAACCCTCTGAGGACTCCTGCTCCCACTCCACGTCTCCCTGCTGCCAGTGTCCATCCAAGCACAAACTCACTCCAAAAACCAGCTCCTGGAAAACAGGAAGATCTATCCATAAATTATTTGTTGATGTTACTCGGCACTACTTCAAGAACAATATTCACACGTGGCTAATCCCATTCCATGGACTGGGACCACTGTGAAGTCCAGTTCCACGCACCTGATGGGTCCGTACCTGGCTGTGCAACTGATAACCTTCCCCTCTTACACACACCATGGCTATTTCAGCTTCCCTATTTTTCACGCAAATTCCAGACAGCTTTTCCCCCTTGGATATAAGAACAAAAAAGCATATTCAGCCTGATGGAGAATTTTCTGTACCTTCCTGCTCACAGGAATTGACTCATTTCACTTGGCTTCCCAAGCAATTTGAAATATAGCCCTGAATGCTATCGGTGTCTCCAGAAACTTAAACCCACATGTCATTTTAACATCCCCCTTTCTGAAAGGGATGAATGACCACTTTCAGAATTCGGTAGAAAAGCAACACCAAGGAGCAAAGCTGAGGCAGGGATGAGATGGCTGCTCTGAGGTGGGAATGGTGCTCCGGGGCAGCCAGTTCTGGTGCTACACAGATGTTGGTTTGATCTCCTGCCGGTAAGGAGCTGTGTGTCTGTCCACTGCACAGTCATTACCAAATCCTTCCATAGGGTTTCTTTTTCTCCCCCTTTGTTTCAATTTCTTACCAGAGTGACTGGGAAAGGAAAGAAGGGAATGTGGATCCATTTGTGCTACGTGTCTTCCCCTATTTACGCTGAATTCCAAGCGATGCACTGCCTGGATGTGATCTGATCGGAATTTATGCGCAACCAGCGACCCGGAATCGGCTGTAAAACCCCACCACTGTAAAATCAAACTGACATCTAAGGTTTAGCAAACCTTAAAAGACCTTAAAAAAAAAAAAAACCACAAAGATTTTGGACGTGGTGCAAATTAATTTCCTCTCCCAGATCAGCACCCAGGCTCAGGAATCCAGGGAGGTTTTGTGCCCTGAGGATCTCACCCTTCCCGGCTGATGTCAGTGGGGCTTCAGCCCGGACACCAGCAGGGCAGGATCCAGTCCTTTCCCAATATACACATCCTGATACCTTCCAGGAATCAGGGACTTTGGATTATGGAGAATAATGTGACTGAGTCGATATTTGTGAGTGGGAGGCAGTGACTGAATCCCTACGTGGTTGGATCCAGCAGAGCAAACCAGGAGTAGGATTTGCTTTACAGTATCCTAAGCAATATCACCCAACTTCCAGGACAAATCTGGGATTGGGGATTGCAGCAGAGAGGACAGAACAGCTCAATGAGCAGATGTTTTCTGCCCTTTCTGTTATGTTTAAAAATCAGAAGTTTATGGCCAATTCTTTCTTTAGGACATTGATTGTAATTTCATTTAATTTGTCTCCTGGTTATAGAGCTTTGGGATTTCTATTTTTCGGCTTTTCTTCAGAAATATAATTTTAGCATTAACAGAATTGGAGATTTTGTTATATTTATATCAGTCCAGGAATCTGACCCTGAAAAAAAATACCAATACATGAAGAAAAATACCAATTACATTAAGACAAGCATAAAAAAAAAAAATTTAGAATTTCCAGGTAGCCCAAATATTTTAACATATGTACAATAATATTTTGGCATCTTTTAGCATTGCAGTTGCTGTCGCCTCATTCCCCACTGCAGCTCCTCCACCAGTTCCTCTCCCCAGTGCTGACAAACGGGTTCAAAAGGGGCTTTTTGAATAAAATATTTTGTAGATATAAAATTTTTATTATTGTTATTATTACTATTATTATTATAGTCGTTAACGTTAATAATAAAATTACTAATAATAATAATAATAATGATAATTTTAAAAATCTAATTCTCTTTATAATTGATAAACCTTTTAATTTCTCCCTAGTCTGATTTTTTTGTGTCCCCTTTTCTTCGCCTGCAGAACATGAATTTTTCCCGTGATTTTTTGCACAGTTCCCTGCAGACACAGATGACTTGGTGTGTCCCAAGACTTAAAAGACTTCCTAACCTAAACGAGACTTAAACCGGCGACTTTAAACCCAAGCTGGAGCCTCCAGCGTGCAAACAAGCTGTTAGATTTTTTTTTTTCCTTCGGCGCTATGAATAATCAATTTTCAAATATTACTTCCAAAAGTCATTTTACGGGAAAGGGCTGTAAGGGACCGGTGTGCGCTTGCCAGGGTGAGAGAGAACATTTTCCCTTAAAACTTCCCCTTCTTCCCTGCGTTTCTGTGGGACTGCTGCATCCTAATAACAGATAATTTTCTTTTCTGTTGCATAACGCGTTTGTCGGCTCAGAAGCCGCCGCTGCAGAAGACACCGGCCGTCACTATTCCCACGTTTTTAGCTGCTATTCCTAAACCGGTTGGAAGCAATTAGTGGAACAGGATCAAAGCCGTAACAACCCGACTCCAAATTAGCCTCCTGCACACTCACAGATTTTTTTCTGCCCATCTCACTCTGATTTCAGCCGGGAGCTGGGGCAGCGCCGTCATCCTGCTCTTCCCTCTCCTCTCAACGATTTGCACAGGAATTTCGTCCAAACCCGCGCGGTATTAAATCCCCAAACGGCGAATGGTTCCTTTTCTGGGCCCACCGCGTCATCCGGGTGGTTTGAGCCCCGCGAGGAGCCCCGAGCCCGCGGGAGAGACAATGGACAGGACTTACCGTGGCTGTCTGCGCCGAAAGCCTTGAAATCCAGGGCGAGGGGCGACCGCCACGGGTAGGAATCCAGGAGCCCATCCAGGACCCCCCTGCGGGGGGACAGCGGGGTGAAGGCGGTGGGACCGGGGGCTCGGCGGGGCGGGCGGCGCAGCAGCCCCGGCTCTTACCTGTTCCTGCCGGGGTCCCGAAAACCTTTGGCGAAGGGATTCCTGTCGATCTTCAGCTTCGTGATCTGGAGGGTGGGAGCGAAAGGGGCTGTTGGGGCGCGGGGTGAGGAGGGACCGGCCATCGGGGCTCTCCGTACCCCTTGTTCCCGTCCCGTCGGGGCTCTCCATCCCCACAACCCCCGGGTACCGTCGCAGCTCTCCATCCCCTCGGCCGGTTCTCTGTACCTTCGGGGCTCTCCATCCCCCGGATTCCCCGTCCAGTCGGGGCTCTCCGCCCCCCGATCCCCTGTACCTGCTGGTTCTGGTAGGCCGTCACGGTGGTGAACTCGGTCTCCTGGAAGGAGAAGGTCTGCACCCCCTCGGCCGGCAGCGACTGGATCTGCGCTAGATCGAAGCGAGAATCCTGGGCGATAATGTGGACGCGGGGCTTGTACTTGTGCATGGACTGCAGGATGATCTGTGCGGGGTGAGAGGCGGCTGAGACCCCCCGGAGGGAGAAGGGCAGGAAGAAAACCCGAGGCGAGAAGTCGGTGAGACCCAGCCCTCAGACCCGGGGCAGGAGGGATCGGCCCCCCACCTTCCCAGCGCTGCCCCTCGGGGTGATGTTCTGCCCCGCCGGGGGGATGCTCTGCCCCAGCCCGCCCCCCTCGTCGGGGCTGCCCCACACCTACGTGCCCCTTGTCGTCCATCTCGTTGTTGGTGAGCTTCACCCGGTCGAAGCTGATGATTTGTCTCATCCAGGTCTCCCCCGAGCAGGGGGAGTCGGGGTGGATGTAGAGCCGCGGGGTGATGCACGAGTGGTCCGTGTTCCCCGCCACCATCCACTGCGAGCTGTGATAGACGTACCTGGCCCGGGCCGGGCGCGGTCAGGCGGCGGAGGGCCCGTCCCCACCTGCCCCCACACCCAGGCACACCTATAGAACCTATAGGTGCGTGCGGGGCCCCCGTGCGACCCAGCGTGGCACATTCGGCCCCGGCCGGGCCGGAGCGCAGACCGCGGACAGCCGGGCAGGGGGGGACCCGCGTGGGTGTGGGAGGTCCCCGCCCGTCCCTTCTTACCTGTATCTTTTGGAGTCCACCGGGACGACGTCGATGGCGATGTAATATTGCTGCAGCGGATCCAGCCCCTTCACCTTCACCCGCACCGACGGGAACATCCTCCTGCGGGCACAGGGAAGGGGCTGAGCAAGAGCTGCCGCTTACGGGCCGAAAAGGGGCTGGAAAACTATAAACGGGCATCGGCAGGGGGAAAAAAATCGAACTCAACGAAAATAGGGGAAAGGGGGCAAACGAAGAAAAATAGCCCAACAGAACAGAAAAACCCCAAACGACAAAACAAAACAGAAAAAAAACAAACAAACAAACAAGAAACAACAACCCCCCGCACCCCTAAAAAAAAAAGAATATGGGGGGGAAAAAAGAAAGAAAATAAAAGATAACGGAAAAGCAAAGCCCGAGCGAGGCGGCGGGGGGCGGTCAGGGCGGGCCGAGGGCTCAGTACCTGCCGGCCTTGGTGATGATCATCTCGGTACCGATGTCGTGGAACCTCCTCCAGAGCTCGGAGCCCTGCAGCTCCACCTGCACCCCGGCCGGCCGCGCCTCGGCCTTGGGCCGCTTCTCTGCGGGGAACACAAAGGGGAGGGGGCTGCTCGGGAGGCTGCGGGGGCAGAGGGGCGGCCCTCGCCCCCCGCCGCCCCGGGGTCCCGCCGGTACCGACCCTCCTCGGGGGCTCTGCGGGCCGAGCGGCAGCCGGGGCCGGGCTCCTCATCGCGCCCCTCCGGCACCTTCCTCTTGGCCGAGCGGCCCACCAGGGCTTCCACCGAGAAGGCGTGAGCCCGGGAGCTGAGCGCCATCCCCCCCGGGCTGCCGGGGGTCCCCCCGGGCCGCAGCGGGGCTCAGGCGGGCGGCGGCGGCTCCATCCCGGCCCGCACCCAGCGCCCCTCGCCCGGCCGCCGCACCGCTCCCGTCGGGGGGCAGCGGCCACCGCCAGATCCTCTTGCATCCAACTGAGTCAATAGACGGCTGCAGCCTCCTCTGTTTGTTTTGGAAACTGGTGGGAGCATAAGAAACATTGAGTGACATTTCATGGGAGTAACGGGGGGGGGAGGGAAGGGGAGGGAGGAGAGAGCGGGAGGGCTGTGGGGGGAGAGGGGGAAGAGGAGCCGGCCCCGTCTAGGATCAATAAAAGAGTTACTGTTCTCCATTAAATTGTAAAACTCAAAGAAATTTGACATAATTGCACACTAGGGGCCACTTTTCCAACAAAAGTGCAAATAACGTTTAACCAGAAACAGCGTAAAAGGGAAAAAGAAAAAAAAAATAAAAACAAAGAGAGAAAAGGAGAAAATAAAAAGAAAAAAAGGGGGGAAGGGAGGGAGAAGAAAGAGAAACGGGAGGGAAGTAAAAGCGAAAGGGGAAAAAAGGAGATAAAAGAGAGAGGGAGCCGTGCCCCCCCCTCTGCCCCCACGGGCCGGTCACACGCGGCCCCTCCGGTGTCCCTGGCACCACAGACCCGGTGCCAGCCCCGGGCTGTGACAGCGCCGAGCATGAGTTCCGGTTCGTCTCCCGGTTTTCCTTTGCTTTTCGTTTGTTTAGTTGTTTTTGGGGTGTTTTTTCAAGGCAACAAACCCGCCCCCCCGCCCGCCCCGGCTCCTCTTCAAAGCACGGCCCCGCCGCGGCAGCTGCGCTAAATTATGGGCAGAAATCCTCGTTTTCCACGCGGGTAGTCCCGGGGAGCCCCTGCGCGGCCGGGAAAGGGGGGGTCGGGGCTGGGGGGCTCCAGCCGGGACCCTCAGGTGCGCACGGAAAGGGCTGCGCGGGATCTGCGCGGGATCTGCGCGGCATTCCCCCCCTCTCCGGGAACCTCCCCACCCTACACAGGCTGGAAGCCACCGGGCCGATTTATTTGCCAGCCGGGAACCCTCCCCAGAGCTGGCACCAAAGGGGATTCATGGGCTCAGGTGGGTTTTGGGAGGGGAAATGGTGTTCGCGCTGGGCTGGGTGGGTGTCACCTCCCCCCCCATCCCCTGCGCAGCGGGGAGGTCAGCCAGGAGAGATGAGCCTTAACGGGAAAAAAATGTGGGAAGGGATAAAATTCACAGACCAGCTGAGAAAGCAGGTTTGGGCGGGGAGGGAGCTGCTGCAGGGCTTCGGCGTGACAGTGCTCCATGCTCTGCTTCCAGGTGCTCCCGGAGTTTCAGGGAAGCCCTGCTTCTTCCAAATGTTTATTTTTCAGCATTTCCTTCTCTATTTGTTAGGGTTGGTGTCCTGGTGCATGCATTCCCAAACTTTGGGCTGGCAGTAGGTTGTCTTTGTGGAGATCATAGAATGGTTTTTGTTGGAATGGATCTTTAAGCTCATCCAGTGCCACCCCCTGACATGGGCAGGGACATCTTCCACTATCCCAGATTGCTTCAAGCCCCATCCAACCTGGCCTTGGACACTTCCAGGGATCCAGGGGCAGCCACAGTTTCTCTGGGCAACCTGTGCCAGCATGTGGTCCAAAATATGTATTCAAATGCCCAAACTCACTCCATTGTTCTCAAAGTCCCATTCCAAGGACACTCCTTACTCAGTTTGTGGTGGGCTTTGTGCATTGATACTCATTTATATGCATTTATAACAACTGATACTTTTTAAATAGATATTTATACACGAAATTCTGGGCAAATCTCACTGGGACAGGGGTTTGATCAAGGAAAAGACCTCAGAGGAGGGGAATGGGTGCAGATACAGGTGCCAAAAGCCAGAGCTCAACATCCAGCCTGTTTGGAAGCTGCCCGTTTCTCTGGCTGCTGCCCTTCCTCCTGTGCCAGCTCTGGTTTGGATCATCCCTGCAGCCTGATTTGGGAGAGGAAAGTTGGCATGCCAACTTCCCAAAGTCTGTAAGAAAGATCTGTCCAGGCTCCTGTTGAAACCTTGGTGGGAAACTATTGTTTATGGCACTGGGGACAGATGTACCTGAGCTGTAAAATAAGTGCATAGAGGGATGTTTATGGAATTTGCTTCCCCAGAGCTCTGGTATCTGAGGTTACATGGGAGAGGAGCTCACCCCAACCCTGGAAGGAGCTCAGGAATCTCTTAGTCATCCTTCTCCTCCTCCTGTCCCTCAGAGAGGCTGATGCTGATGAGATCTAACTTATTATTGAGGGTTTTGGTGTTTCTCACCCTTCACAAAGTGTCTCAAAATACAGAGACCAGCTATGTTGTGCTGTAATCTGAATTATAAATGGGTTTGTCCCATTTGTATGGGATGCTACTCCATCCTCTCAGTGATGTCCATCAGCAGTGGCCTCTGCTCGTGTGGGTTTGTTTCCTACAGGCACGTCCAGGTGGCCTTGCCCAATGCCTCTATGGGACAATGTCCAACCTGCTGCAGGGGCTCCTCTGGGATGTTATTCCACAGGACATGATTCCCTGTCAATGGCAGGAGGTTGGAATTAGGCGATCTTGAAGGTCCTTTCCAACCCAAACCATTCTATGATCCCTTGGGGCAAGAAATGTATGGAGAACAGGGTTGGGGAGGGGAATTTGGGGGTTACCTCCTGCTCCAGGCAGGATCAGCCCCTGCTATGCAGATCTTTATTTCTTCTTACAAAGAGAAATGAAATTTTACAAACATGTTCATAATTAGAAGAGCATAAGCTCATGGTTTCCAGGGAAGGTGACCAGCACAGCCCGGCGCTGATCGAAGCCAGCTGAGGGCATGAAGTGTGAACCTTTATCTCTGCTGACATGACATATTATTAAAAAGTATTTCGAGTAATCTTTTATTTCCTCAGCATTGCAACACATTTCAAGAACTTGGCCAGGGATCAACCGAGCCTTTTTAATTTCCTACAATGAAAAATAAAACAAAAATAAAGCCCGATTGAGATGATATAATCAGGAACATTTTGAGGGTTTAGGTCAAATTAATGTGTCAGAGAAGGGTTTTCAGGGGACTTGGAGAGCTTTAATCTGTCAAAGGCTGACTCAGACCTTGCTTGGGCTCTGTAATCTCATTGTCTTTACCAAATTATGGGATGGTATGTCCTGTATTAGTGTCATCAGAGTTGAGCAAATAATCAGTTGGCATGAAGTTCAGAATAACTAACTTAATTTTAAAGCAAGTGTTATACAATAAGCCAGAAATGTTTGCTTAACTTGAAAATGATCTTTTAATACTGTCCATTAATGTGTGAAAGCACACAGGTAACCTCCAAATACAGCCTTGCCTGGCTACTTTTGGGGCAGTTTTTAGGAGATTGGATTGTGTTCGAGCTGTCCTCAATTTTGCCAAGATTTACCTTACATTTACCAACACAAAACAAATCAAACCTAAAGCAAATCAACTCTGACTTCTGGTTTAGGGGTAATACTTTCTTATCACCTACACTCTATTCATCTGAGACTTTTATATCTTCACTCCATCATCGATTTATATAAAGCCGCAATTATAAATTTGGTGCTTGGACATTTTGGGTTCTCATGGATAAACTCAAGGATTGTTCGTTCTCTGCTTCACAAATCATCAGCAAGAAAATACTTATTTATTTATTATTTGGGGTAAAACATGGTTTCCAACCCTGCAGTCTCCAGCCAGGGGGATGCAGCACTGTTGCTCCCATCACACAGTCTCAGCCATTGCTTATCCAGTGTTTAATGAGACACCGAGCAACCAAGGCTACAGCTGGGTGTGGGTGCACCTCTTCTCCCACTGGGTGTATCTGAGGTGGGACATGCTGAGTAATATTTTTGGGTGGTGTAACTCCTCTAGCAGAGAAGCAGCTGGAGGGAGCAAAGCAGATCTCTTGTCTCTGTGTGCTCTTCCCACCCCAGCCTTGGCAGCACCAACCACATCCACCCCTTAAAAATCTTTCCTGTCCTGTAAAAAAGCATTTCAGCATTGATTTAACCCTCTTTGCTCCAGGACTCACCCTCCAGTTGGCTTTTTTTCCCAGTTTCCCAACCTTACTTCTACCAGTAAATAAGGATTGGAGTTTTTTTTCAGATCCAAACCTATTTGCTTGTTGTGAATCATGGAATGGTTTGGGTTGGAAGGAACCTTAAAGCCCACCCAGTCCCATTCCCTGCCATGGGCAGGGACACCTTCCACTATCCCAGGTTGCTCCAAGCCCTGTCCAACCTGGCCTTGGACACTTCCAGGGATCCAGGGGCAGCCACAGTTTCTCTGGGCAACCAAAATATAATATATAAACATACTATAAACATAAATTAATGTGCTGCCTCACATGTAATAGGGATAGACCTGGCACTGAAGAAATGCAAGCCAATATTAATATTTCAATGTACAAATAATATCCTTTTCTTGGATAAGAAAAATAAGCTTATGGATGAGACAGTGTGCCACAAACAGCTGCCACTGTCCACATGGGAAAGGGATGGAAGGTTTGTTATGGGAAGACATTAATGCTGGAATAAAACAGTTTCTAAATGCCCTGGCTAATACAGAGGCTGCAACTGGAGAGGATGAGACCCTTCTGGGGCTGAAATAACACCTGGTTGGGTTCTACAGGAGATGCAATTGGCAACATTCAACTTTGATTGTTGGAAACATAACCACCATTTCACAGTAGTCATTAACTAATTGCTTATTAACAGATTAACAAATATTTCTTCTTCCTAAAAATCTTTCATGCAGAAACAGCTGAAGGCTGAGGAAATCTTGGCAGAGGACCCCCCTAGAAGGGTAGAACAGCTCAGGAGATGGTTTTCCCTGACATTCTCAAATGTCCTGTCCTGCAGCAGAGCTTTAAGTTCAGTCTGTGATTATTTTGCCCATCTTGAACTTCGAAGAACCTCTGCTCTTCTCTCCAAGCCCAGTGTGACAAGGTTCTCTCTCCATCCCTGCTGGGCTGTGGCACCTCTGGGCCAACTCCATCCAAACTAGGAGGTGATGGCAAAGTTCTGCCTTTCCTTGTCTGTAGGAACCAGATCCTCAATTAATTTCATGACAAAAATGACAGGCCTGAGCAAGAAATGACCAGTTTATGGTGGTGGCCAGCGAGCACTGAAGTTTCTTGGTTGAGCTCCTAAGGAGGTTCCTCACTGCCACGTGCACTGCATTAGTTAAAGATATATTAAAATAAATCTCCATGGCGTTATTTTATACATAACCCCCCCAGAAGTCTGCTCAGGGAATAGGATTAAACCTTAAGGAAATGATTCAGTCAAGTAAAAACAATACATAAAGCATTTGGGGAGAGTTAAATCAAATTAGAGGACTCAGATCACTTCATGATGAGAGAGGGGTTGGTGGTGTTCACCCTGCATCCAGGGAAGTCAGGGAAGGGTCAGTAATGTCCATGTGCTGGTGGGGTAAGGATGAGACCACCATATGCACCTCCAGCACCACGATGTGCTGGAGGTGCACCAGAACCTTTCTGCAGCAGCTCTGTCTGTGGTTGATGTGCTGTTGAGAGCTTTCTTGGGACTGCCAGTGTGGTGTAACAGGACCTTCTGTCAGATATCTCACTGCAACCTCAAAATACTTCCTGGAAAAGCAAGATTTCTCGGGTTTGTGCTGTAAGGAACATTTTTAGGGTTGCTTTTCCCAGCCCAGCTCCTGGTTTTGGCTGGTGGCTGTGTGTGAGAGTGAGGAGAAGCTGCTCCATTCCTTCCCCAACCACCTGAGGAGCCACTGCCAGCCTGGCCATCCCACTGAGCAGCTCTCCCACCACCTTTCCCTCACCACAACCTCTCCATAGCTGAGAAATAAAACCCAGCCCCTTCCCCCTCTAAGTAAAGGGGAAAATTCCTTCCATGTTGAACTTTTCTCATAATACTTAAAGAAAATACTTAAAGAATGTGTAATAAGAGGGGATTTAGAGGGGGCAGAATTAACCACGTGGATGAAGCAGAAAACCTTTAGAATTGCACCAAAATGTATCCTGTCTGGATTTACCTCAGGGAAGGGCTCTGGGGGAAGAGAAAGTGACCCCAGGTGAGCCCTGGGACCCCCTGTCCCCAGGGCCATTCCTACTCTTCTCACTGGTGGAGTGTGGGGAGGGAAGAGCCAGAGTTCTCAGTGTGGCTGCCAGGAAAACCACACAGGAGAGGTGAAATTAAGAGAGTTAAGGGAAGCTGATACTGAGTTATTCCATATTCCCAGGCAGGATGGAGTCAGGCCGGGCAGGGTCCAGCCGTGGAGCATCCCGGGGGTTTGGGAACCCCAAGCAGGGCCTTACTCCAGTGACCCTCTAACAGGCAGCAATCTGAGGGCAGAAAGCCTTTTTAGATAGGAAGGGATGTTATTTTTACGAAGTACAGCCTCTATTCTGGTTTGCTTTGAACAGTAACTGGGTACCTGGAGACATCCCTTGGTACTGGTGCACGGGGTCCTTTGATGGCCTTGATCACATCACCTGCTCTGAAAGCAAAAATGGGCCAAATTCTCCTGTGATCACTAAGGTTTGGGGTGAGGAGGATGAGGGTCTGGAGCACTAACACTTGTCTCAGAAAACCCCAATGGAGGCTGGGTTCTTGTTCCATCGGGAAGAGATGACCCAGGAAGAGACAATCCTGTGGCCAGACAGGGACACTGGGGAGTCCCATGGCCTTGGCTGATGACTTTCATGGTGTGCCCAAGAGCCTGCTCAGGAGGTTGGCTTAGAAAATCACAGAATCCTGGAGTCATCAAGGTTGGAAAAAACCTCCAAGGTCATCAAGTTCACCTTTTAGCTGATCCCTCCCACACGTGAAGTGCCACATTCACTTGTTTTTTGAACACCTCCAGAGTTGGTGACTCCCTGTGGAGCCTGTTCACGTGCTTAACCACTCTTTCAGTGAAGAAAAACTCGGTCCTGCCACGGATGTGCAGGTTTATCCAGGCTGAAATTGCAGGTTTCTGGGGCTCTCTCTTCTACCTCACCAAATCCCCATGTCTGCACTAGGCTTTGTTCCTCACTCTGGGATTAGGGAAGGTGGGTCCAAACACGATGTGGTGATTTATCCCCAGTTCCATCAGTTCTGGTGAAAAGTGCTTTTCCAGTTGTTTAATTTCCACGGATTTCTCTCCATTGCTTCTGTCTCTGCCCTTGCTGGAGGAGTTGGCCCTAGGACAGGTTTAGACTTCTCCCTCCATCCCTGTCTGCAAAGATAAATGCAAACTCTGGCCTTAAACTGAGCCCATACCTGGGTGAGACCGACCAGCTGCAAAACCCCCACTTTGTTTTGCAGCCCTATCCTCGGTTGACGCAGCTAATTATGGCCCTAAATGCAAATATAGAGGGATGAGAATAAAAGCTTGGAAAGGCTGATGCACTGGGGAGAAGGACAATAAATTAAGAGGTTTGCAAGGAAGCTTTCACTCATCTTTGGAGCACCGCTCTAGTTTTGAGCTGTGAGCTTGCACTTGGGTTAGGAAGCGCCTTTCGAAATTAAACAGAAAAGATACAATCTTAATATTCCATAGGATGTGCCAATACAAATATCTGTCGGCAGATATGTAAAATAATAGCTTTAAAAACAAGAGAAAAGAACCACATGAAATTTTCTGAGGAGGGTGATGTCACCCCCCAGCCCAGCGATAGATTCTTTGTGTTTGAAATTAAAACCGCATGAACTCCCCACGCAGGGCTGGGTGAGACTCTGCTTTTTCAACTATCCCCTTAGGGAGGAGGGATATGATTTTCTGGTTCTAATTTTAAATTAATAAATAAGTGTGATTGACTTGCCACCCAACAGCACCGAGTGTGCAAAACAAGTATGAAGTCTGTCAGTTAAGTCTGTTGATGGCTGGTGTTGCTGGAGCAGATGAAAATCAGCTTTAGTTGAACTGGTCACCAAGGTTCAGCTTCACGAGGAATTTCAGTTCAGGGAGGAGGAAAATCTGTCTCCACGGTATTATCTTCCTTCCCAAAGTTTCCTCCTGGCTGCACTGGGTCACAGGCTGTGGACTATAAATTACACAGCCCCAAATCAAACCATCTTTTCCAATAAGGGAAGAAGAAAACCATGCAATGATTTAATGTATGAAACAGCTCAACCTGTGGCTTTCTCTTGCTTGTGACTGTGGACAGTTACGCTGAGATCCAAAAACCACTCCAAATCATGAAAATTAGCAAATATAACCATCTGGCCTGGTGGCTCAACACCTCCCATGGCCATAAATCCAAATCCCAGCAACATTAGCAGGGGGATTTGCTCTGAGAAACAAACTCTGTCCTCGAGTAATGTAAAAACAAGGTGAGATGAGAAGGTCTGTGGGAGAGCTGTGGCTCAGAGTGGAGCTGCCTCCAGCCGAGCATCCTTTGAATTTCAGCAGGGGAAGAGGCCCTTGGCTTGCAAGGAGCATCCCCTCCTCAACTCTTGGTGCCCCACCCATGGTTGGGCTCCCCAAGCCCTTCCCTGGGTTTTGCCAACCTCACCCAGCACCATTCCTATGGTTTTTCTCCATCAGGACGCTCTGTCCCATCTCCAAGACTCCGTGCACAGTTTTGGGGTTCACCAGAGCCATCGTGGACATGGAGCAGTGGTCCAACCTTTGTTTTCCACCCAGAACCAAAGCAAGTCAAGTTTGTAGGTGTTAGAGGGAAGATCCTCCTGCCTAAAATGTGAAATCCTCCACTCTGACCTGCAGGGTTTTCCCACCTTTTGGTTGGAGTCCACGCTGCAGAGTGGGAAGCTTTGGAGGGGACAAAATAGTTTTCCTTGTTTTGTGCCATACATTCTTTGCCTTGTGTGGGCTTTTTTTTTTTTTCTAAGATAAGCTGCAATTAAAAATTAGGAGTATGGAGATAATATCCCTGAGAAGCTTTGTCAGGAGGACACTGGTAGGAGCCCTGAAATCTTCATAACCCCTGTGGGCACCAGGGCCTTGGGATCTCAAATCAGGCCCTTGACCTTCTGCCTTCAACAACCTGCCCTTCCAACCCTGGCCATAAGACTGAGCCATGGTTACAGCTCATCCACAAAAAAATTGCCTCTTCCTAACCTTCAAGACCTGGAAGTAGCAGCTGAGTCTGATCTGGGCCCTGCAGCATGTTTTATCCATGGATTTTGTGTGTAGGTTTTGCACATCTGGTTGTGTTTGAGCTGATATTGCCTTTCAGTGCTGCTCAAGTCTGCCTGTGCCCATTAATCACTGGGTAAATCACCCCTCCATGGGAGAAGGGCCCTGTGGGGACCTGGTGGATGTTGTACATTGGGACATAATTTATAATTCAGTAGCATTCCCATGGTTGAAGGTTTAGGGTGAGATTGCCATCAAACCAAGCAACAGGGCAGGGTTGGCTTCTCCTACAGCAATGCCATGAAAAGCAGAAGCCTGGATGGTTCCTGTGCTGCCAGGAAAAGTAGCTTGGGTTGAAAAAATCCCACTTGGACTTGATTTTTCCCTCCTTCCTTCTGTGGCAGGAGAGCCCAGAGCATGAGTAGGGGCAAAGGAGTTTCCACAATCTGTAAGGAGAAGGACTGTAAATTTTTCTGGATTTCTGCCTTCTGTGCATCTGCTCATTTTTATTGCCCCACGTTCCACTAACTTAAAGCACTTCCATATTGAACAGAATTCATCCAGTTCACTGAAAAACACGATAAACTCAGCCCTGAGGACACCAAATGCTGCTGCTCCTCACATCCTGCAATTCCCAATCCCAGGATCAGCAAACTCAGGGAGCCACCGAGGAGTCGTGAAGCCTTGGCTGCAGCACTGCTTTGCTGGGAAGGACTCAAGTGTTTTATTTAATGTGCTCTCCTGGTGGATTTTGTCAGCATCTCTCCTATCCAGCTCTTGGGCAGAGCGGAACCACGGGATGGGGAGATGGAGGGAAGTGACACGAGTGCCATGAGCATCCTCTGAGCATCCTGTGGGCAAGTGATGCTCAGAGTTGGAACAACCCACCTGGAGATGGGTCAGGAGATGCTGCCGGAGCATTTTGCCGGATGGAGAAAGCCAACAGCCAGAACCCTCCTGTTCACTGGAGCTCCCATCAGGGCTCAGTGAGCTGGGAATGATGAATCCCAGTTGCCTCGGAGCGATTGTTTCTCCATCTGAAAGACCAGTCATCCCTCCCATGGCATTGCCTGGCCCAGTGTGGGTTGTGTCACCCTGGCTAGCAGGAGTGTGGAGGTAAGAACACTGAAAAACGTGTTTTCCTCTAATTGTTATAATTCAGGTTATCCAGGTTATAATTCAGTCATTCATAGCCATGATGGTGGTGCTGGGTTGACAGCTGGACTTGATGATCTTAGAGGTCTTTCCCAACCTTAATGATTCCATGATTCTGTGATATAAGGACTGGATCTGCTCTCCTCCAAATTTTCAGGAATAAATATTCAAAACAGCCCTAAGATTTTTTCTCTGTAATATATATCAAAAATAAAATACAATTAGGAGCATTAGTCACAAATAATAATAATAACAATAATAATAATAATAATAATAAAGCTTACCTTCATGGCTGGTAAATATAACTGAATGATAGAAACAGGGGTGCCCATGTTCTCAGTCCCTGGATCCCTGGATTTTATTTCCTGAGCTCCCACAAACCCTCCTGCAGATCTCCAGCGCTATTCGATGTGCGAACAAACCCGAGTTTGAAAACTATCTCAGTTTGTTTACTTTCCCAAAAATCAAGAGCACATTGAGAATAATTTGCGAGACAAAAAGCAAGAAAAGCTTTAATTTATCAAGGTCTCCATTCCACAAATAATATGGAATCCCTTCTCCTACCGGGAGCTGCAAACCTCCCGCTGGGATCCCGCGTGTGCCGGAGCTGCCGCTGCTGCAGGAGCTCGGTCATAAAGTTACATAAAATTTGGAGTTTAAAGGAAGAAAGTTAAATTCAAACCTGGAACACTTTCTGGCTTGGCCTCTGTGCCTACAATTGCAGCTCAGATCGCTGCAATCGAGTGGGGTTGAAGGAAAAGGATATTTTTATACTTTTAGTGTTTTGTTTCCCTTCTTGTGCATCTCGGCTTTTTCTCTGTGTCCATCAGCCAGGTCCTCCTTCCCTGGAGGAGGGGAAAATAGGATGGTTCTCTATTAAAGGCAAAAGAAACTGGCAAAAAAACAAACAAACAACGAAGCAGAAAAGTGTAATAACTGCAACCTTTTCAATTTTCATATGCATTAATTTTTTAAATTAAAATAAGTGGAACTGAATTAAGTCTGTCCATGACCCTACAGTGTCATCAGAACAATTCCACCCACAGCTTATGAAAACAGTCTATAAAATATACTTAGTGATGGTCCCACTGTTCATCATTTGTTCAATAATTTGCCATCAGTTTGTTCAGTTTTGGTTGCAGTTTGTGCAAAAACTGGCACTGGAACAACTCTGGCACCTGGGGAATGTCCATCCCTGGATGACACTTGGACAAATAAGCCCATAACCAGTCCCTGTGATTCTGTACCATTGAGGGAGGGGGTTCCCTGAGCTCAGGGTTGTAAAGCCGTGATTCCCATCTTCCAGCCACCTCCCAGCCTGTCCTGAATGTCTCTGCAAATAGCTCAGAGAAAAGGTTAAAACCAGCAGCTCCTACAAAATAACTTTGCTGCCAGGAAAAAGCCTTTTTGTCTTTGGGTTTCGATACCTTTGTTCGTGGAATGAGAAGTCCCGAGAGGCTTGAAATCAGTGCCAGAACTCCCGTGGATTTCAACATTAGGGGTCATTTAGATTTGTTTCTGGAGTAATTTCCTGGATTTCAGAGAAGGGCTTTGGATTTTACAAATGCTGGAGGGAGGGAGGTGGTGCCATCCAGCACTAGCTCCATTTCCATCCCGGGAATAGTTTTCAGCCTTCCTAAGTCTTTTCTCTCTCTCTCAGAGTGTGAATCCCTGGCCACAGCTCGGCCTGACCCCAGCAGGGAGATTTGGGAAGGATTTGGTAGGGGCAACACAGGATATCCAGGCTTTATGGAGTGGGATACACAGAGTGACGAAGGCATCCGCTGGATCCGGCGTCTGTCTCTGAGGCTGCTGAACGTGAGGAGATGGACTTGCTTAGATTTAAGTCAGGAAAAGCCTGAATCCAAGGCACAAAGTGGAATACTACATGTTATATCCCATTGTATGACATATAATATGTTTATAATAACATTATAAATGTTTACAATAACATTATAAACAGATTCTGATGACAACTTCTATCTCTTTGACTCGTGCTGCGTGGAAACTTCTCCGAAATCCAGGAGATTACTCCACAAACAAATCTAAATGATCCCTAATTCTCAGTACCTTTGAAATCCATGGAAGCTCTGGCACTGATCTGGGGGCACTCAGGATTTTGCATTCCACAAACAAAGGTATCAAAACCTGGCTCAGTTGCAGAGCACAAAGCACAAATGATCCAGCAGTAATTTGTTCGAGATGGAATATTCTTACCCTACTTGGAAAAGCCCTGAAGACACAGAACAGGAGGAAGAAAACCTTCACAATTAACCCCAGCTCAAATGAAGAAGTATTTTAAGTTCATTTAGGTCTTTTTTTTTTTTTTCAAGAAAAAGGCAGATCTCCTTACATTTATAAAGTTGGTATCATCCAGTACTTTAAATCAAATTATAGCTGTATCAGGCTGCTTAACGATGTTTCTTTTTTAATTAAGTTTACTAGTCCCACATGCATTTTTTTAAAAAAAAAAAATTAAACAAACCTAATTAAATTACATGACAGGGTTTAGGTAAGACAGCAAACAGCCCAGCTAGAATACAAGGATTGATAAATCCTTTTGGATACTCACATTTTGCACTTTTCCTACACCCTGGACTGTTCCAGGCAGCCTGATGAAGGTGGCATCCCCTGCCTGGGCAGCACAGCCTACAGTGGTGTCCAGAACTCTCTTGCTTATCTAAGGAATTACCCTCTTATGTGTTTTAAAATTTTGCTTCCACAGGGAGTTTAAACAGCTCCAGGAAGTTCCTCAGAAAACCGATTATCCATGAATTCCCATTAATTGCCCTGTGCTCCAGAGACATAAGCAGAGGATCAGACCTGCCTGACTTGGGGACCCTCTTGCTGTGGGTCCCCAGGGCATCACCCTTTCCTGGCCTCTGGCAGCAGACACAGAGCAAGAGAGAGCCTGGAAAGGCAGAATCCATCCCCACGGGGTTTCAGCGTTGTTTGACTGATGAGACACCACCAAAATCAGGGTTTGGGGTGGTGTTCGCTTTGCAGAAGCTCCTGATTCTCACTTAAATAACTGTGTGACCACTACTAAGGAAAAGAAGACTGCACTTTTACTGAGAAAATGGGAATAAAAATGAGGGATGAAGGAAAAGGAAGTGTAACAGGGATGGGCAGGGGATTGCATGTGCAGGTCTGGAGGGATTTCTCAGCTCCCATGAGCACACACCCCGTGGTGATGCTCCCTGGGCTGGGATCAGCTCCCAGAAGGGAACTCACAGCCATCACTTCCATTTTTCTGGTCCAAACAGCACCAAAATCCCCAATGTCCACCTTTAACAGACACAGAAACTGCCATGATGGCAGCTGGGGTTTCTGGCAGTGGGGAAAGCCTTGCACTGGCACATTCCCTTTCCAAGGAAGCCCGAGACACAGCCGAGAGCATTGGCCTGGATGTGCATCCCAGGCAATCCGCGACCACGGGGAGATTACCGGGGATTTTTATAGGGGTTAAAAGGGAATAATCTCATCAGGGGAGAGCGAAGCAGCAAATCCCCCTGTCTGCAGCCCTGCGGGAAGCACAGCCACCGGAGCAGGGGAGTGGAACGAGCCTCATGGAGCTGTGGAGTCCGAATCATCCCCAAGACAGATCCACAAGGACAGGGAGCCACCGCCAGGCACAGGGAGCGGCCTCTTGGTCCTCTCCCTGATCTCCCGACTCCCAGGGCTCTGCATCTGGGCCTGCAAGGATGAAGTCAGCCCCGGAGCCGCTGCGGGCTGGAAGTGATTTCACCGAGCTGCAATGCACATGGATTAATTCCAGTACTGTAAAGTCAACATGGTCGAACACTGGCTACATCACAGCCCTCATTACTGGGCTCTGGAGCGGGGCTTGATGAAGTAATTTCCCTTGGGTTTAGCACTTAGAAAACATATAGGGCGTCCTTCTTGGGTTTGCCTGGGGAGTAGTGCCCCCCCTTCCTCCCAGCCACCCCAAATTGGCCTTTATCAGTTGCACATGGCCCCCTGTGCTTCGGAGGGGCTTCAAACGAGGCCCAGATGGGCCGTGGCACACGATGCCCCCGCAGTCGGACACATGAAATGAGGCGCAGTTTGGGTGCACACGGGGGATGTGATTAATAACAAATGATACAACACTCCCAGGCCGGCTCTTCACATGGAAGGGGATGTGGGATGAGTGTGGATTAGTGACTCCTCCATCCTCCGTGACCAAATCAGCTCCTGAAGGGTTCAGCAGTAGGTTTTTGGACACTGGGAAGCCAACACTCATCAACCTGCTCAATTTAGAGTTTCTAAGACTTGAAGTGAGTCCTTCCTGTGGAGCTGAGGTTTATTTTGTCTTTTTTTTTTTTTTCCTTTCTTAGCTATAAACTGTAATCAAATACTTGTCATGTGCAATTTTCTTCCCTGAGAAGGAGTTGTGCAAACAGGACGGAGTTTTGCCTGGGCACCAGGATCTGTTCCCAGACAGACTCCCAGAGTGGTCTGGGTTGGAAGGGACCACAGAAACAATCCAGTCCCACCCCCAGCCATGGGCAGGGACACCTTCCACTAGCCCAGGTTGCTCTAAGCCCCATCCAACTGCAAGAGCCACTCCACAAAAAGCAGCTTCACTTTCTTCATTTGACACCAGGGCCTCGGTGAAAGTTGCTTTTGAACATTAATAATTGGGTTCCCCTCATCCAATATGAATCCATTCACTTCCAAAACCCTCTTCCTGTCACAGCTCCATGTTGAATGTCAGCAGCCTCTTCCCGGAAGAGGACAGACCTTCAGAATGGATATTAGGAAAAATGTCTTCCTGGAAAGGGCTGTCCAGCCCTGGCACAGCTGCCCAGGGCAGTGGTGCAGTCCCCATCCCTGGAGGGATTTAAAAGCCACGTGGATGTTGCACTTGGGGACAGAGGTCAGTGGTGGCCTGGGCAGGGCTGGGGAATGGTTGGACTCGATGTGCTCAGAGGGCTTTTACAACTGGTGGGGGCTGACACCAGGGTTTGGGGGATACTAAGGCTGGGGTTTTGGGGTGATAGCACTGCGGTTTGAGGGATGCTAACTCAGGGATTTTGAGGGTGCTAATACAAGTGTTTTGGGGTGATAACACTGGGGTTTGGGGGATTGCTAAGACTGGGGTTTTGGGTTGCTGACACCCAGGTTTGGGAGATATTAACACTGGGGTTTGGGGGGTGCCAGTTCAGGGATTTGGGTGTGCTAATACAGGGACTTGGCAGTGATAACATTGAGGTTTGGGGGACATTAACACTGGGGTTTAGGGGGTACTCACACCAGGGTTTGAGGGATATTAATACAGGTGTTTGGGGGGTGCTGACACTGGGATTTGGGGGAGATAACACTGGAATTTGGGGTATTATATTAGCACAGGAGTTTAGGGGTGTTGGCACCAAAGTTTGAGGGATATTAACACTGGGGTTTCAGGGATTTTAACTCTGCGTTTTTGGGGATATTAAACTGGGGCTTGGGGGTGCTGACACTGCAGTTCGGAGGATGCTAACGTAGGGATTTGGGGATGCTAACCCTGGAGTTTTGGGGTTATAACCCTGGGTTTTCAGGTGCTGACACAAGACTGTCGGGTAGTGCCAGCACCCCGCACATGTCGGGACTCTGGAGGTCTCATCCCACCCCGCAGCTGATCCAAGCCTCCCTCCTGCCATCTTGAGGCAAGATCCTGCTTTTTCTCAGCCTCCAAATCCTGCCAGAAGCCGGTTGATTTCCCTGCAGCATCACACCCGTTTCGCCGGCTCTGCCCTCGCTCCGGGGCCGTTTCCTTGCCGTGTTCGATGCTCTAGCAACTCAACGCGATCGGGGGGGAATCGGGGGGATGGAAATAGAAAATCTTCTGCTTGGTTGCTTTCTGGTAAATACAGTTTTCCAGCGAACCCCAAAGGCAGCATGTGCAGCCCATCCCATCCCGCTCAGCCGAGGGGAGGCAACACCACACTGGGGTTATTTTTACGATCGGAAAAAAAGGCTTTCTGCCTCCCCGTTTTCTCTTGTGGATGCTCTTGAGTGGTAACGTGGAATTTCCTCTGAAACTCAAGCAGGGTGAAGGAAATTAATTTTCTCTCTTTTTTTTTTTCCCTATATAGAAAGTATTTTATACACAAAGTGGTTTAATAAGAAGACCTGTGAGTTTTAAATGGAAACAAAATTATTCTCAGCAGTGCTGATGCCATCGCTGCCACAGGGTGAGGATGGAACCGCTGTCGTTGACTCCCCTCTTGGTGACAAACAGCAGGGACAGACCTCGGGCTTCTCAGTTTCTGCACTGAAAAGTTTTACTGGAAAATACAGAAAATTAATTAATGTTCTGAAGTACAGAGGGGAAATGTTTGCCCCTAAGAGCTGCTGACTCCCAGGGCTTATTTAACTCTGGCTATTATTTAATTTGCACGTTAATAATTAGTCAATAATATGACACTTCTCTTAAATTATTTGTTTTAAGCCATGTAATAGAAAATCCCAGGGAAAAGGAAATATTCCTGATTTAATTGCCAGAGTGAGTGATTTAGAGCTTTTACAAGCAGAGGGATGTGACTGCATCATAAAAATGATGATATTGAGGGGATGAGTGAAGTTACAGCAGCCGAGGGAGCTCGGATGGGGCTGGGAGAGCTGAATTCTCCCCCTTCTCCCTCCTTCTCTCTCAACCAAAATTCAGTGAAATAATTATTTTTGAATCACTTGTTCTTTTTTTACACATCAATTTTTATTGTTTTTATGTTAAACCACAATATTTGCATAAAGTGACTTGTTCATTTTCATTTATTAAAAGAAAGTGCTTGGAACATCCTGTGATAAAAATGGTTATGGTTACTTCCCTGATTTTCTAAAAATACATGTATATTGTAGGAGTTTTTTGGCCAGTTCTTCTCTTTTTAACTGAAATTATTCCACTTTTCTCCCTTTCCCCATCCTTATTTTATGTCTTTTTCTTCCTGATTCTGGGCTTCCCACTGTAAATCTGAATTAACTCCATTAAATTAAACCACTCAGATAAAAATTACCCTGCAAACATCACGGGACCAACCTGGACTTTCTCTCCCTTTTTCCTCTAAAACTGCATTTGAATTAATATTTTTTTCTGATTATTTTATTGATTATTTTGCTGATCAATTAAAGTTGATCGTTGCAATAGACTGGAGGAGGTGAAGCAGCATCAATTTTGGGTTATACTTGTCCCAGTCAGTCCTAAATCCCACTATGACACTTTGAGGATCTTCAGAGGTGGTCACTGACCAGCAAAGGCCATCACTTGCTCCTTGATTTGATAATTAACTATGCTTTTTTATTTTATTTTAGTCTAGTCTAGTCTAACCTAGTTCATTTATTTTTATAATTTTATTTTCCTTCTTTTATTTTCTTGTACTTTTTCTTTTATTTTTTTTTCTTTTCTTTTATTTTATTCTATTTTACTTTATTCATTTATTTTATTTTATTTTAGTCTATCCCAGTCCACTTACTTTATTTTTATTTTATTATTTTATTTTCATTCTTCCTTTTCTTGTATCCTCCTTTTTCTCTTTTCTTTTTTCTTTTCTCCTTTTCTTTTCTTTTCTTTTCTTTTCTTTTCTTTTCTTTTCTTTTC
>NW_016690182.1:12155170-12169700 GCF_001604755.1 Lepidothrix coronata
TTTCTTGTATCCTCCTTTTTCTCTTTTCTTTTTTCTTTTCTATTTTTCTTTTCTTTTCTTTTTCCTTATTCTGCAGTCTGTCTTGGCAAGAATTGCTTCACCCACTGCAAACCCCCTTCCCACCCTCCTGGAGCTGCACAGAGTGAGGTGATCCACGGTTTGGAAAACTTGAAATTCCTCTTTTTTGTATTCTTTGCTGATCCAAATTCCCCTCCAAGGGGCAGGACAGGGGTGTGTTTGAGGATAGGAGATGGGAATCTACTCCTGCCCTCTCCAGACATTGAGTATTTTCAGGTACTGTAAAATCTCCCTTTTTCCAGGTTTTCCTTCACATGCTGGTTCCTGGCTGCTCCTGAGGAAATGTAAATAATTTCCCTTTTTCCCTATATTTAAAAAAAATCAGACTAACAGAAAATGTTGCCTTTTATCAAATCCCTGAGTGAACCAGCCTGAGTTGAAGGGATTTGTAAATCAATTATTATTTATTTACCAGGGATTTGACACCCAGGAGCCGCTTGCCCCAGCCAGGGTGTTCCACCCATGTCTCCCCAGGGAAAAAATTCCCAGTGGGACTATTCTGACAACTCTCTAGGTTTGAATCAGCAGCTTTTAAAAATTTTGAGCTCTTAACTCCCACATCTGCATCTCCAGGGCTGCAGGGAAGGAACAGGTACGGGCAGATTAAGGGCTCAAATACATGGAAAATGGTCAGGATGGGAGATCCAGAGCCAGAAAAGTTGCTTTGGCTTTATTTCCCAGTACAAAGATTTTTCCCTTCACTGCCTTTCCCAATGCTCCACATTTTTTTCTCTGAATTGAGCCCTGGATGGAATAACTCCGGACAGAGTGAGATTTTCCCATCCCAGAGCCCTTTCCCTGTCCTTTTCTAGCTTCCTTGTTGGTTTTGCCCTGTGATGAAATATTTTTGAGCTAATGAGAATAGAAGACCCACTTCTGTGGGATCTAAAAAATACTGGAGTTACGGATTCAAAATCCAAGCGGGAATGTGAGCATTGGGCTCCCTCCCCATGCCCATAATCAGTGATAAAAACCCATCTGCTGGGAAAGCAGGGATCAAAAAATATCAGATTTTCCCTAAATTCCGGGCTGAAACAATCCTTTCAAACACTCGGTATGTGAATTATTTTACTCTTTGCCGATATGTGTTTTTGGCAACGGGAAAACAGGAAACCAACTTGGAAAATATGAGGGAGATGGAAACCGGGATCATAAAGTATTTGGGGCTGGAGAGTTTTCCATGTTCCGAGATGTGAGCACAGCAGAAGCAGAACCCTAAACCAATTAGAGGCAATTTAATTTAGGAGACTTGTCACGGAGGGAAGAGCTCTGGTGTGTGTTGGGGATGCAGCAAGAGGCGAAGACAACACAGCCCCGGCACCTGCGAGGTGATTGCAACCAGAGCCGGGCCGGGATTTGACACAGATGTGCCCCGGAATCCACCCCCTCCTCCAGCTGCACACCCCAAAGATGGGTCCTCGTGTCATGTTCTTCTTTAATTACCAGGGAATTTGAGGCGGGGTCTAATTGCACTGACAGATATTTTGGAAGGTTTTGTCCTGAGTGGCCAAGCTGGGAATTTGTGCCGTATGCGGTCCCGGCATCAGCCCATGGCAGCACAAGGAACACACTCTGGAAAATGATCATATAAAAATAATATAAAAGATTGAAGACAGAACAGAGGAACGCAGCAAGTTTGGGGGTTTGCTCCATTCATATGTGACAGTGAGTGTTCACAGCACAAACCACGGCGCTGGACTCATGCTCCCCAGGACCAGCTGCCTGGAAAGCCATTCCCTGAGTGTTCCTAAGGACCAGCAGCCTGGAAAGCCATTCCCTGAGTGTTCCTAAGGACCAGCAGCCTGGAAAGCCATTCCTCATGTGTTTCCTCCCTTCCTTGATTTTCTGATGGTTGAAACACACTTAAAGCCAAATTAACTCCTGTTCATGGCCTCTGTTATCTGTTCACTCGCTGGGCTTTGCCATCCCCACAGCTGGGGCTCCCTGGGTGATTTACTGCTCATTCCACACCCTCAGGAACCTTCCTTGGATCCAAACACCCTTCAGCTGGGATTTTGCCCCATTCTCTTAGAATTCTAACAACTCCCATAACGACACATCTCTCTCCTAAACAGTTTTCCCTCCTAGGAGCCCTTGTAGAGACTCCTTTCCCTTTGGCGCAGAACCCGGCAAGCACTCCCAGCCCACTTTGCATCCTGAGAACTCACCAACAAATTGCTTCCACACTCCAGCCCAACTTCAAACCTGGTGCAGTATAAGGGTTAACCAACTTAAACGTTTAAAGAGTCATGAAATGGACTGTTTCCGCTTCCCATCTGGCTTTTATCAATCCTAAGTCGGTTTCAGAAGTGCTGCGACACAATCAAAACACACAATCTCCATAGTCAGATAATTCAATTTGAGAAATGAATTACTTATGTGCCCATGAGTAAATACATTCCTGGGCAGGGAGATATTGGCTGCTGTCAATGGGATAATGAGGTCCAGGGGAAGCGGAGCCCCCCGAGATGTCCTTCTGTGATGCGGTGGGAGCAGTGGAGGATGTGGGTGCAAAGGTGGGATGGGACGTCAGGAGGACCAAGTGTGGACCATCAGCAACATCATGGACACGAGGAGGAGATGGCCTTTGCTATCTGGATGTGGCACTCAGTGCTCTGGGCTGGGTGACAAGGTGGGGATCGGGCACAGGTTGGACTTGATGGTCTGGGAGGGCTTTTCCAACCTCAGGGATTCTGGGATCTCTACAACCACCAGTTGAGTGGTGGCTTCTTCTCCCAGGTAACAACCAATAGGACAAGAGGAAACAGCCTGTTTCCTCATGTTGTGCCAGGGAAAGGTTTAGTTGGATATCAGGGAAAATTTCTCCCCCAGAAGGGTTGTCAAGCCCTGGGAGAGGCTGCCCAGGGTGTTGTGGAGCCGCTGGGAAGAGCCAACATCGTGTGTGCTCTGTGAAGGGTCAGGAAAAGGGGTCTCCATGGAAATAAGAACAGTATTTAATTACAGAGAGGAATGAACCCACCTTTGCTGCTCCATCCTTGTTTTCCCTCCTGGGAACCCTGTGGGACTGATGGGACCACCATGGCCATGGGAGGGAAATATCCCTATTGTGGCACTTCCTCTGAGTGGGATGAAGCCAAGAACTCACAAAATAACACCTCCAAACAGATTTTTTCCTCCCTTTTCTGATGCTGTTTAGGACCAAGTGGCCTCATCCCAGCTCAGTGCTTCCCAAAGAGCTGCTCCCGAGCAATCAGCCCTTGGCTGGGTTCAGGAGGTCCTTATTTTCCTGGGGGAAGTGCTTTAATCAAGATTAATTTTTTCCAGTTTTCAGTAATCTGAGCCCTTCCTGAGTTTTCCTCAACTCTCCTTTCGGATGAAATTATCAAATTTTCATGGCAATTAACGAAGGGATGGAGCACAGGGATCATTCTGTGGGATGGGTGGCAGGGAACAAGTGACACTGGGTTGGAAGGGCTGCAGGAATTGTCTCTGTGGGATGTTGTCCCATAAAATATGTCACTCTGGAACACGTTGTTTTTACCTGAGACATCACTGAGCTCCTGGTGCTCACAAACACCTGAGTCCTGCTCTCAGACTCCATGATCCAGAGATAAGACTGGATTAGCAGAAGAAGGAACTTTGACCTGGATTTAGGATTTAGTTAAATATCCCCCAAATCTCCTTTACCTTAATCCACCTCGTGGCAAAGCTCTGGAGCAAGTCAGAGGTGCAGGGGAGCTCTGAGGGGATGGGGAACAGCTGTGGGGGGGGGGACGGGACCATCCTGGCCTCAGGCACAGCATGATGGGCTTGGAATCATGGAAGGGACCATCTGTGTGTCAGCTGGGACAACCCCCCTGCTTGAACAGGGAGGGTTCCCTGGAAAGGGAAGGAGGGAAAGGGAAATGGGGAAAAAGAAAGGAAGTGGGGAAAGGAAAGTGGTGAAAGTGAAACAGGGAAAAAGGAAAAGAAGTGAGGAAAGAGGAGGAAACAAAGTGCTGAGAGAGAAGATGGAGAAAAAGTAAGAAAGTGGAGAAAAAGGAAAGGAATTGGGGAAAGGGAAGGGGGGAGAAGGAAAGGAAATGGGAAAAAGGACCTCGGGAGAGGGAAGTGGAGAAAAAGGAAAGGAATTGGGGAAAGGGAAGAAAGTGGAGAGAGGGAAGTGGGGAAAAAGGGACTGACCCCTGCCCTGAGCCGCGCTGTCCTCCGTGGCAGATGGGAATGGGATTTAAAATCCAGGGAAATCCCTCTGCCTCGGTTCTGTGGCTCAGCTGCTCATTTCTGAGGCTGTGAATAAACACAACCAAAATATTTCATGAGGCAGCTGTAGGATCCTGGGTTTCCAAAATATCCTGAGCTTCGGTGGGGCTGGATCCTTCATGTCCTCCAAGCAGTGTCAGAGCTGCCCCAGCCTCACATCCTACAGGGGAAGCAGGAGGAGGCTCCGTGGTTTTCCTGCTCTGGTTGGGATGCAGCAGCTGGGAAGGAGGAGAATTGCTGTGACGTGATGTGAGAGCCACGGAGAGCAGCTCAGGAGCCAAGAGGGAGGGCAAAGAGCAGGAGAACTCGGCCTCTAAGAACATATATTCAAGGAAAAATCTCCACAGCATCTGCTCAGGACATTGGGAGTTTTCCCTCTGAAAGTCATTCCAAAATAATCACTTTTCTCTTTTAATGTAAGTTACAGTTGCATTTTGCATGGTTTAAATACTCAAAAAAGGCTTTTTGTCTTTTTTTCCTCATCTTGAAGGAAATGGTGTCCCTGCAGCAGGAGGCACCTGCAGCCACAGCTCCAACCCCAGCTGTGGACTATCCCCAGCCACAGGAAAGGCATCATTCCTCCTTGGCATTCTTGGGATTGTATTACCCTGTAGTAACTCACCCAGATTGTGTTACCCTGTAGTAACTCACCCACAGCCAGCAAATGATAAATCCTCGCACACTTGTTGAGAAATCTGGGCTAAGGAGGTCTGGAAGTGGATTATTGAATCCAAATGGCTCCACAGCCCAGGCCTGTCTTATTCACTAAACAGCAAAATTAACAATATTTTGGGGCAGTACTGTAAAAGCTGCTCCCCAAGTGCTGCTTAAACAGAGCAGGAGCTTTTTCAGGGAGTTTTTTAGCTGAATGTTAAAAGAAAAGAGTAATCTTCATCATTTGTCTTCGGTTTTGGTGCAATTCCTGTAAGTCCTGTCCTTTTCTGCTCAGGTGGCTGTGGCAGGATGGTGGTTTCAGAGTGGGCCTGAGGCTGCCCCTGGCAGTGGCACGAACCAGACCCTGGCAGAGAAATTTGGAGGAGGGGTTTGCTGAAAAAAAATCCTTTAAAAGGTGAATTTCAGACACACTACAGGTATCGTGCAGGACCATGGACCCTGACCATCCTCAGATGCTCCGAGGTGTCACCTCGCCTCATGGTCAGGGAAAGGTGTGAGCTGTCCCCTCTCAGCCAGTGTCACCCTCAGGGAGCTGCTGCCATCAGTGATTTATAACAGAGCAGAAAGGAGCAGAAACCCACTAAATCCTGACATTTGCCCCTCATCATCTGATATTTGCACTGGCTTAGGACTTTCTGTTTATCTCCAGCTGTGTCACTGAACAGGCACTTCAGCTCTTCAGCCCTTCCAGAAATAGTCCAGGTTCAGGTCAGCACAAAGACAAGAGTATTTTGTCCTCTGCTTTGGAGGGAATGAAGAATCAAGTATGAAAACCCGGGGACTGTGTTGGCTTTGCCTTGCAGCGAAAATTCATATTTGTCTTTGTTCATCCACATTTCAGTCACACAGAGAGAATTTGTTCCTTCAGCCTGGATGATTTTTTTAGAGGGTGAGGATGATTTTTTTCAGAGGGCAAGAGCCCAGTGCAGCCCCCAAAAAGCATCAAAGGTCCACTATCCCAGTTTGCTCCAAGCCCCACCAGCCTGGCCTTGGACACTTCCAGGGATGGGGCAGCCACAGCTTCTCTGGGCAACCAGTGCCAGGGCCTCACCACCCTCACAGGGAAGGATTTCTTCCTAATCTCTCATCCAACCCTGGTCTCTATCAGTTTGAAGCCATTCCCCCTTGTCCTATCCCTATTTCTGGGAATCAGGTTCAATCCGGATGTTGTGACATTTGTATTGACAGTGTCATTTAATGGCTGATATTTTCCACAGAAAAATTCATATCACAGGTCGATGTCCATTGTGATGGATTTTCCCTCTGTAAGTCACTGCCTTGCTCAGCTCCTTTCCCTGAGCCACTGGCCCACACCTGGCCAAGCCCCAGAGAACACGAGTTGCTTTAAACATCTGGAACAACCCATCTAGTCCAGCAAACCCATAATTTTTAGCTTAAATTCACAGGGCTGTACCTTAAATCAATGGGACACTCAATCAACGGGATTTTTCCCTTTGTAAGGACTCTGGGGCCAGAATTTAATGTGGAAAGTCATGGGGGTTTCTCCTAAAGATGAAGTTTATGAAGATGAATATTACAGCATTGTTTTCAACCTTATTGACTGTGTCATGCTGTTATTGCCTCCAGTCATTTTTTTAGGAAACAAATAAACAACAAGGATTTGTCGGTCTCAGCAATAACCTATAGTGGCAGCAAACTTAATCTGGTGTTAATTAGGCTTGTGGAAAACTAAATCAAGCATCAGAAACCACAGATTATTTTAGGCTCCCTCTAGCATAAACACAAAGGCTTGAGGATCCATAACATATTATTTTTGTTGACAGTTTTCCACTTTTCCCCTAATTTATTTCATGTATCTGATAGGCTGATCCTTGATTGCTTTTAGTTCTGTCTTCTTTTGGCCTCAGCGTGGCAGTTTGTTAATCCTTTCTATTTTTGTGTATTTAAGCAGGATTACAAACTTCAAATACATTGTAAAAGGAACCTCTATACAAGCTTTCAAAACCACTTAAGTGGGCCAATGACAGAAGTACCAGCCTTGCAAGGAAATACAGAACATTTTGGAAATCATCCCCCGTGTTTATTTATAAGCCATTTTTAATTACTCAGCAGGAGTGAATGAAAGAACTAGAAAATGGAGAGCGACAGAGGGGTTTGCATTAAGTTACAGCTCATGGAGAACAAGGGAATGGTGGCTGGGCTTTCAAGTCTACAGAAGTTTGGGGTGTAATTATGCCCTGCAGCTTTATTGACAATCTAATAAAACTAAACTGCAAACTCTATTGCAAATAGCAGAGGGATCTCTTGAAAGGCTCAAAGCCTCATCATTTTGGACAGCAGGAAGAATTTCCTCATGGAAAGGACTGTCAGGCATTGGAAGGGGCTGCCTTCCAATGGGCAGCCCCCATCCCTGGAGGTGTCCGAGGAAGGAATGGACGTGGCACTCAGTGCTCTGGGCTGGGGGACAAGGTGGGGATTGGGCACAGGGTGGACTGCATGATCTTGGAGGGCTTTTCCAACCTCAGTAATTCTGGGATTCAGTCATGGAGAAATAGCAGATATTTGCACTTAGGGAGCAGCAGATGAAGGCAACAGGGAGAAAACTCAGTGAAAGATGAGTTTAGGGCTGAAAAGGTTGGGAGAGGCTGGTCAGGGATCACCGGGACACAGACCCAGAGGTGGGTGCTCACACTGCACCCTCAGCACCCACCTGAGGGTGCTGCACATGGTACAGCACTACTGCACCCACACACCTGGACCCTGCTATGGCTGCCCATGGGGATACCAGAGAAAGAGGGAATAACAACACTCTGCCAACTTTGAGATTGCAGAGACTGAGGATTTGAGATGGACAAGAGGCAGGACTGTGGAGACAGACCAGCCCAGGGACAAGCATGTTCCCCACAGTGGTTCCAGCTCTGGCAAGGAAACTGCAGGAGGTGAAAACAGCATTCCAGGCACTCCCAAATCTGTATGGAACAGGAACCATGAGAAACATGAGCACAGGAACATGAGAGTGGGATTGCCAATAAAGCAGAGCTGTTGGTTATCCTGGTCAGTGATCATCATGCTGCTGAGCCAGAAGGTGGTTGGGATTTCCTCAAGCTGCTTCTCAAGCTTCAGCCTCCAAAGTGATCCTTGTACCCATATCAGAGATTTATTGCAGAGGCCACCCACTGAAAGCCCACCTTAACAGGAAGTTTTCTCCTAGGAAGGACCACTAGAGCGGTTCTTCAAAATAAAGACAGGCATGGCAGTAATCCAGGGATTTCAGCAGCTCCCAGGCACTGGCTGGAGGCTCACTACAATTTGGTGGTGCTGTAACATCAAGAAGGGGACACTGACAGTGGCAGAAGACAACTTGAGCAAGGTCAGAGTGGTGGTTTTCCCCCAAAAGGAAAGACATCCCTTTAGATAAACTCTGCCTGTTCTCAGCATCAGAGTACTTTGGGAGTTGGTCCCAGGGCCAGAGAGGTGGGGTAGGCCCATGAGTTGTTGGTACATGTCAGAACATCCCTGGAGCCTCCATCGGTGCAGCATAACCCAGAGACAAACAGAACATGGTACATGGAATCACAGGAATTCAAGGATCAGTAAACAGGGAAAACACATATAAAATTCCAGGTAACATGGGACTGATGAATACTTAATCAGTAACAAATTAAACAGGAAAACACACATGAAAGAAACTCAACCCCACTTCTAAAAATCCCAGCTCAGCAGATGAAGAGGAAGAGCAGCCCATTCCCAGTGAGCATCAGATGAGCCCATAAGACTTGTCCTGCCCAGGAAGGCACAGGATGGGAATCTCTTACAGACAGCAGTGGTTTACCCAACAGCTTGAACACATTCCTCATCTCATTACTCAGCAGTGGAGCTGGAGGTCTATCAGTCTCAGGTGAGCTGATGTGTTTGGAAACAGCAGGAGCAAAGTTCTCTGTGCTCCACTGCATCTCCCTGGGAGGGCCCTGCTGGGAACCACCTCAGCACCTGTCACCTGTTTAACTGCCTGGTTTCATTGTATTTATAAATAAATGCTTGGTTGTAACTGGGAAGTGCCATTTAGAGCCTGGTCGTGCCTCACGCAATGAGTTTTCCCACGAGGCTGGAGGGGAACGGCCAATGAGTCCAAGAGGAATCCCAAATAATCACCTCCCAGGACAGGCAACAGCTGCCCTTGCACTATGGTTGCTTCTATGGCTTCCTCTGAGCCTTCTCTGAGCCTCCCCAGCATCATCTGGACCAGCTGAAGGTGGGATTCACCCATGTAAAATGGCCTCAAGTTGCACCAGAGGAGGTTCAGATTAGATATTAGGAAAAATTTCTTCATGGAAAAGGTTGTCCATCTCTGGAAGTATTCAAAAAACAGATGGATGTGGCACTTGAGGACATAGGTTAGTGGGGAACATGGTGGTGGATCTGGGTTAATGGTTGCACTGGATGATCTTAAAAGTCTTTTCCAACCTAAAGGATTCTACGGTTCTACGTCTGATCGGACCAGATACCATGAGAGCAAAGAAACATCAGCATCTGAACTAAATGTTGGGAGTTTAAAAGGTAATTAAGCACCTTTAAACGTTTTGAAGCAATAGACCATATATTTTCAGGGCTGGGAACCCACCTTTTCCCAGACCTCCCTTTTCCCCAGTGTTTATTCTTCCTTGAGTTTCTATTCCCTTAAAAGCTAACATTGGCCTGCCTGAGAAAGAAAGGAGTGTTCATTTATTGGGACAAGATGATTTTCAAGCTGATTTGCATTAATTTGGGAAGTAAGATTTTGTTGGGTTTTTGTTGTTCCAGTTTCTTTCCAGGAAAAACCGAAGTCATAGGAGAGCAAGCCATGCCTTGCCTGGTTTTGACCACTTGGCTTAGTGATCAGTACTGAGGAGCAAACTCCTCAAAGTAAATATTTCCTATGAAGATCATTAAGGGTGTGACCGATATGTAAGGAGCAGCAACAGGAAAACACTGCTTTAAACCCAATACCACCCCATGCTGCATTCATTAGGGACCTGACATTGGAGCTGGAAGAAGAAAAAATAAAAAGCATGGAGCAGAATGATGTTCCAGTTTGTAAACGCTTCTGAATCACTACAACTACCCCCCTTGGACTGCAGTGGTTCTCCATGTGTTTAGCAAAGGCAGGAGCTGCCTGAGCATTCACTGATAAATTTTTGGATAGGCACAGAAAGACAGGAGGGTGCTCAGCTCACAATCACGCCAGAAGCTGTTATCAGTGAGATATCCAACATGAGGACCTAAGAAATTGTTTGGGAGACGATGCCTTCCTCCCTGAATCATGAAAGAGAAACAATAATTTTCATGGAATCATAGAATATCAGGATGGTTTGCATTGGAAGGGAACTTAAAGATCATCTACTCCCACCCTCTGCCATGGGCAGGGACACCTTCCACTGTCCCAGGTTGCTCCAAACCCTGTCCAACCTGGCCTTGGACACTTCCAGGGATGGGGCAGCCACAGCTTCTCTGGGCAACCAGTGCCAGGGCCTCCCCATCCTTACAGCCAGCAATTCTTTCCCAATATCCCATCTAACCATGCTCTCTGGCAATGGGAAGCCATTCTCCCTTGTCCTGTCCCTTGTAAAAAATTTACCGGGACAAAACCAGCAGCTGGAACGGCCCAATCCAGGAGCTGCTCCTTCACCTCACGGGCGCACATCCCGGAGCTCCCAGGGCTCCATGGCAGGCTGGGGTGGACAACAGGCAGGGAGCACCCGTGGGTGCTGTCTCTCCCACCCAGGACATCCTGCTGGAAGCTCGCCAGGGGGGAGCTGGAGGAAGCAGGTAAGGAGCAGCCATTCTCCTTTCACCCCGAGGGAATGCCAAGGGAAATCCAAGGCTTTATCTGGCCAAGGCAGGACTGCTTGTCCCACTGTGGGACAGGGCACAGAGCTGAGTATGGTGTTTTTAGGTAAATACATTGAGGGGCTGGAGCATGTCCAGGGAAGGGGCTGGAGCAGCAGGAGTGGCTGAGGGAGCTGGTGGGGCTCAGCCTGGAGAAAAGGAGGCTCAGGGGGGGCCTTCTGGCTCTGCAACTCCCTGACAGGAGGGGGGAGCCGGGGGCATTCGAGCTCTGCTCCCAGGGAACAAGGGACAGGATGAGAGGAAACGGCCTCAAGCTGTGCCAGAGGAGGGTCAGGTTGGACATCAGGAGGAATTTCTTCCTGGAAAGGGTGGTCAGACATTGGAAGGGGCTGCCCAGGGAAGTGGTGGATTCCCCATCCCTGGAGGTGTCCAAGGAAGGACTGGATGTGGCACTCAGTGCTCTGGGCTGGGGGACAAGGTGGGGTTTGGAACAGGTTGGACTTGGTTTGGAGGGCTCTTCCAACCTTTATGATTCCATGATTCTATGATCTTTTTAATCAGAATTTCTTCTAACTGATCAAAAATCAGGTTACACCTTCCCCTCGTAAACCATCTTTTAATCACAGTTTCTGCTGACAAATCAAAAGTCACTCATAGCAATAATACAAACTTCTCTCTGTTTTGCACCATTAGTACAATTCTAAATGAAGGACTCAGTAATAATTCCAAAACTGATGCCAAATCCTACCTTTTTGCAAGAGATTTTCATACAAACACACACAAGGACAGTGATATTAGACACAAACACTCAGAAAATCGGGATACTCAAGTTATTTCATAGGTACTACAGCTCTGAATGCTGCTCTAAGCTTTCAAGGGTGTTAAATCAAACTTATACTGTACCTGAGTGAGCAGAACCATGAGGTTATTACAGAAGAACTGGGGGAAATTAAGGAAGAACAAATATTAAGGAAGAACAAATATTAGAAAGAACAAACATTAATTTCCCAATCAGTGTCTTTGCTTTACCTTGCCACAAGATGGAGCCTTGAGATTAAACTATTCGTTTGAGGTTTAGTTGTTTGAGAAAATTCAGCCACATTTACAGATACACGTTGCATTTGCTCAGATGGTCTACTCTGGCCTCCAATCGGGAGACATGGAGACACACTATACATAATGCTGCTGTTTCTTTTGAGAACACACACAGAATCATTCTTGAGGAGAAAAGGTAAAGCAGAAAGAACAGCGTCTTGCCAATACCGCCTAAGGAGACATTCCACTGTGCCTTTTGCAACCGGACTTGTCTATCTCGCATTGGCCTTTTTAGCCATCAGCGCGCTTGTAGCAAGCAGGGATAGAATCCTTCTCAAATCTTCCTTTGTGAAGCCTAGCCATGATGATGAAAGGTGTTTTCAGCTCAGCTTGGAGGAGATTTTGCCTCAGCTCAGAGCCATTTTGACCTCAACCCTTGCGGCCTATGGCTTCAGCTGCAGCTGTTTTCGCCTTTGCCCACAGCCTGGAGCTGTTTCTGCCTCAGCCTGTAGCAGTTTTCGCCTCAGCCCATAGCCATTTTCCCCTCAGCCTGCAGTCCTCTTCCCCTCAGCCCACAACCATTTTTGCCAAAGCCTAGGGGCCACCCCACCTCAGCCTGGAGCCATTTTTGCTGAAGCCTGAAGCCTTTTGCACCTCCTACTGGAAGTGTTTTCACCTTGGTCTGGAGGAGCTTTTGCCTCAGCCCAGAGCCGTTATTGCTGCACCCCGGGGGGCCTCCTCACCTCACTCTAGAGCTGTTTTTGCCTCAGCCCAGAGCCGTTATTGCTGCACCCCGGGNGGCCCCAGAAAATCCTACACGCACACAGAAGTTGGATAGGAGAAGGATTTAAGAGCTCCATGTCCACTGAGGGTTCCGACCCTGTAGGTTTCCCACAAGCCTAAGGGAATTTGGTTTTTGCAGGTGCACCAGGAGCTCAGTGCTGGGCAGAGAACTTTCTTGGGAGAAAGTCTGACTTGAGTGGCTGTGGGAGAAGTGGCCAAAGGGGGGAGAATGGGCAGGAAGCACCCACGGGGGCACCCCCACTCTGACAGCTGCTCCAAGGGCTCCCTGCCACGTGTGGAACACGGACGTGTCCCTGAGGGATTCACAACAAATGCTGTCCATGTCAGGCAATCACAGCTGTTCTGAATGCCCTCCAAGCCTCTCCACGGCAAAAGGGGAGAAGCCCAGCTTGGTACAGCGAGGGCTTTGCTGTGAGGGCTGCTGGGGAGGAATCTCAGTCTTCTGGAGTCAGCTACTGTTGTCAAATACCTCTGAAATCCTCGGGATAACAGAACCCTCAAACCCTGCATTGCTAATGTTAAAAAGCAAGGCGTTACTTTATTCACAGCACTGTGGGCTGTGGGTGACTGGCCAGCAGGCTCCTCACAGACACAGATTCAAAACTTTTTTGCCTATCTTTCCATCTTTAACAAACAAAGCAATTAATGTTTTTTGGTTCTAATTACACAGTGCTCTTTCATTAACTAATATTCCATCTTCTATTTGTTATGGATTTCCCACTTTCCATGCTAATTAGTCCACAGTTTTAGTCTTTTTAGTATCTTTTTCTTCTGGTAGGGCCTTTCCAACACATCGACCGAGTCTTTGTTACGGCCTTCTTTATCCTCTGGCTTCTGGAAAACGTCCTTGTGGTCCATAAATTCTGTATTCCAGATGGGCAACTTCAACAGTACATCCTTCTCTCCTAGGCTTTGTTCACTGAAGCCCAGTGAGGTTAGCCTAACAAAACTTGGAGTTGTAGTACTTTTCCCAAGCTGTGTTCTCACAATGGCAGCTTCTGTTCAATTCTGCTGAAGGCTAGCTAGAAGTGATTTTAGGCTTAAGACACCACTTACGATTAGTTAAAACAACCAATTAAAAGGTTAATTAAAACCAATAACTAAAACTATTTAAAAAGTTCTATTGTTCCCAGCACTCCTGGGAGCATCTACTTCCGAGAGTCAAAAAATCAAGAGTCCAGTCCTGACCAAACAAGTCAGGAGTCGGGCCTCGAAGACTGTGAGAATTAAAATGCAGAGTCCTGATGCTGTTCAGAGTGCCTGTGGCAGCTCCTGCTCCCAAGCACTAGATACTTGTTATTTTAAAGCACCGAGGACAGACACTGGTAGCCAACTCCCAGAGATGGCAGTTGAAAGGAAACCATCCTACAACAGCCGGGTGATCCATGAGTGTTTGCAGCACCATGTTGTCCCCTTTCTTGACAGTCAGCCTGTACAAGTGAGATTCCTTTCCCACAGAAAACCTTAAAACAACTTGTCCTCAATATAGTTTCAGTGTAGAGCCGGGGCTTTCAGCGGGTGGATCACTTTTCAAATGCCACCCTCCCTCAAAAGATGTCCAGGAATTTATCCAAGCCTTTGACCCTCTCAGTCTGTTTTCTGACACCCTGGTTTCTGTATCGCTTCAAAGAATCACCAGGAAAACAAGCTAAGCCTCAATCATTATTCCATGGAAGAGCAGAGTTGATTTCCAGATGAGTTTTAGGCAGAAAGGTGAGCTTTACATCGGGAGGTAAGCTGACAAGTCACTGCAAGAAAGGGAGGTCAGGCTCCAACAGGAGAGTAAGATTCAACATTCCAGGGGTCAAGAAGCCACCCAAAACCATTGCAGCGTGGGGAACCTTGAACGGCTGGTTCCGTGATGTCACAGGACTGTTGCCCCACTGTCGCTGTGATGTCACTGAAGTGCTGGGTGGCCATTGCAGTGTCC
>NW_016690182.1:12171327-12172713 GCF_001604755.1 Lepidothrix coronata
CAGGTGAAACAGCTGTCCAGGGATGGGCTTTGTCATCAGCTAAACAACTAAGTAGCATCCTAGAATAGTTTGGCTTGGAAGGGACCTTTAAGTGGCATCTAGTCCAAACCCCCTGCAACGAGCAGGGACATCTTCAACTAGACCGGATTGCTCAGAGCCCTGTCCCACCTGACCAGGGATGGGGTATCCACTTCCTGTGCCAGTGTTTCAGCACCCTCATTCTAAACAATGACTTCCTTAGATGTAACCAGAATCTATCCTCTTCCACTTGAAAACCATGACCCTTTGTCCCATTGCAACCACGACCTTGAAAAAATGTGTCCCCTTGAAGGATTGAAAGGCCACAATAAGCTCTCCCTGGCACCTTCTCTTCTCCAGTGCCATCTATCGTGGCCTTTCCTCAGAGGCAAGGTCTTCCACCATCTGGTCCTGTCTGTGGCCCTGGCTTGTACTTTGGGAGGACACTTGGTTGTACCTGGTGGCAAAAGACCGGGAGTAGAATAACAGCAGATCCAGAGGCTGAAATGGTGTTGGTGGAGGGGGACCTGAGGAAGCAGTTCCAGCCAAGTGGTCAGAGTATTAATGGCCTGGGAGAAGGAAGGGGCTGTGGGGAGCTCACTGTAAGCCTCAGAGGGGGCCCAGCTTGCCCCTCCTGCCCCACTCTTTGAGGTTTCTCCCACCCTAGGAGGGACAGCTGAGTGGGGCCTTGTCCCAGCCCCATTTGCTGCCTGGCACATTCAAGCAGGCCAGAAGTGCTCCAGGGTTCTGGCAGGTTTTGTGGCAGAGAGAGGGAGCTGCAGAAGGTACCACTGCGCTCTGCCTGCTGGGAAGGAAGGTGGCAGCCAGCACAGGGAGGAGCAGGGCTGGAATGCACACACTGCTCGCCCTGCAAGCCAGAGCTGAGTCCATCAGCGCTCTGCCCCTTGTGTCCCTGCTCTTGTCTGGGTGCTGAGAACCTCCACCTCAGTGCTCTTCAGAACAATACACAGGCCTGCATCCTCCTGGGATTGACCTTTCTTAGAGGGGTTTTGAACTTGGAAGTTGAGCCAGAGTGTCCCTGGCAGGACACATAGGAATAACTGTGCCCTGGGGTTACCTGCTTGTCTGCACAGTCTAGTTGAGAAAATCTATGCAAACTGAACAAGAAAGTGGCCTTGTGTGAAATGACCCTTTTGTTATTGTGTGTAACTATCCAACCTTGCAAGGGACAGAATGGTGAGTGTCCCTGACTCTACTGACTGTCCCCAGGGCACAAATGTGACACCAGAACCTGTGCTGGCTCCCTCTCATTCTGGACAACAGATTGAAGACAAAGAAGTAGAGAAGGAACCTGTTGCTGTTGGAGAAGTGATGCCTGAAGGAATGAAATCAGTAAGTGCCAGCTTT
>NW_016690182.1:12174901-12205175 GCF_001604755.1 Lepidothrix coronata
CCAGCCACTGACACCTGGAAAAGGGGTTTTGACCCCTCCTGTTTAGTCTTTAGATTGCCGTGCAGGATTCCTAGGAGACAGGAGAAACTGTCCCCTGGACGTACCTGCCCCTCCACAGGGCCTATTTCAGAAAATCCATGAGAAATGAACAAGAAAGTGGCCTTGTGTCAGATTACCCTTTTGTTATTGGGTGTAACTATCTAACCTTGCAAGGGACAGAATGGTGACTGTCCCTGACTCTACTGACTGTCCCCAGGACACAACAGCGACACCAGAACCTCTGCTGGCTCCCTCTGTTTCTGGACAAGTGTAGGAGTCGTGTCCCAGGGGCAAGGGAATCAAGGGACATGCGCAAGAACAGACAACCCGATTGGTTCGAAGGTCCCATAGTATCAGAGTAGAAAAGTATGTGCCGGATTTGAAATAAATCTCTTTGTTCTGATCTCAGAAGAGCGTGCTTAATTCTTTATCAAGACCTGTATGGTCTTGAGGAAAACAACAACTTATGGACTTCCATGTTTTTACCCCAGTTCTGAACCCAGTTTAATGTACCCACACATATATCTCTCTTATCAATCCCCTTGATTTTTACTACCCCAGACATGTCTGAACTTGTCCCCAGTTATTCCCACCAAAAGTTGTTTTCTCCCTTACTCTCCCCTGCTTTCCCGCTCATCCCACACTGATTGGCCAGAAAATGCCGCAGTGCGGAGTGAGCTCCCATTGGCCCCAGATACCTGACTCCTCCCAAGTTCCTCCCTGCTTCTCCCTACTCCCCAATCCTGTGGCATCCTGAGATGTCCGTCCCATGCTCCGCCCCGGTTATCGGACCTCCCTAACTGAACCCTGTATAAGTCCTCATTCCTCTTAATAAAGTAGCCATTGCATCCCCTCCTTCTATGTTGTCGGACCCTTCTGTGCAGTGTCGGGTCCCTAATTCCTTCCCCACCGGGCGGTGGCACGTATCTACTCTTATCTTTGCAGCCACTTCATTTGTAAATAAACTTTTGTTGTTATTCATAGCTGGGAAGTCCCATTGATGGGGGTTTTGGTATGGTTTGGAGTTGGGGAAGGATTTCTTTCATTCATCGGCTCCAGACCACATTGCCTTTGGAATACATCCCACTGGCCTGCGCTTGCCCAGTCGTGGTACTTCTATATGAGGAAGAAAGTGCAATTGCAAGTCCAGCCACAACCAGATGGAGAGTGGGGCAGACAAATCACCCCGTTGGGTACAGGTATTCAACCGGGACCGTAGAGTGTTTGAGTTCTTGACAATTGGGTTTGTATGACTACTTGCAAGCTCTAGGCCTGGATGAGAGTCTTCCNGGTTTTGAACTTCCAAGTTGAGCCAGTGTCCCTGGCAGGACACATAGGAATAACTGTGCCCTGGGGTTACCTGCCCGTCTGAATAGCCTAATGGAGAAAATCTAAGCAAACTGAACAAGAAAGTGGCCTTTTGTGAAATGACCCTTTTGTTATTGTGTGTAACTATCCAACCTTGCAAGGGACAAAATGGTGACTGTCCCTGACTCTTCTGACTGTCCCCAGGGCACAACAGCAGCACCAGAACCTTTTCTGGCCCCCTCTCATTCTGGACAGGAGGTTGAAGAGAAAGAAGTGGAGAAGGAACCTGTGGCTGTTGGAAAAGCAAAGCCTGAAGGAGTGAATTCAGTAAGTGCCAGCTTTGGTTAGCACTGCCTTTGGTGTCATTCAGAGCTGCAAGTTCCTGAGCAGCCAGTGCTTGCCATGCATGGCTGAAGAGTGTGAGGGCTGTAGCCCTGCCATGACATGGTGCTTCAGCCCATCCGCTGACACCTGGAAAAGGGGTTTTGAACTTCCAAGTTGAGTCAGAGTGTCCCTTGCAGGACACGCAGCAATAACTGTGCCCTAGAGGGTAGTTGCCCCTCTGAACGGCCTAGTTGAGAAAATGCATGAAAATTGAAGAGGAAACTGCCCATGAACTTGTGTAAATCCAGTCTTTTCTTCTCGTCCATTGACTTGGTGAAGTGGGCAGCAAAAGACAGTTTAAGAGCCCAACTTGTGGCCAACAGCAGCTTCCCAAGGGTTTGCATTTGAAATAGGATCTCAGGGCATCTGCAAGCCACCTTTCTGACATAAACTAATTCTTGCCACAGATGCTCAAGAGGCCTGGTGCTGCTGCAGCACGACCACCTAAAAAAGTCACCTTTGCCGACACTGAAATGCCAAGCACAAGCACCGGGAAAGGAGACACTTGGAAGAAAAGCATTCGAAAGAAAATCACGCGCCGGCCGCCAAAGCTGTCCCCACTAACACNCCTTGCTTCACCTGGGATTCACTGGGGAAGCCAGAAGCCTTGTAAATCAGCACAGCCAGTTGTGTTCCCAGCTTGGGAACTCAGCTCCTTCTGATGGGCAAACCCTGTCTGTTCCAACTACTTCCAAGAAATAATAAATGCAGATGTACAGACATTCTGCTTGGCCTCAGCCTCCCGCAGCTCCCAGCACTGCCATTCCCTCCAGGCAGTACTGGAGTTCAAAGGTTGCCTGTCCCTATGCCATGGGGACAAACTAGAAATGTTTGGAGCTGGCAGAATTCCAAGGCCTAAAAGCCACCACTTTCATACTCATCACCCAAACTTCCCTCTTTGTCAGGCTGTGCACAACCAGGAATTGCGGGTCATGCTCCCTCTGCCTTGCTGGTGCTGGGGACAACCCTTACACAGAGACTGAAATTTCAGAGGATAAGCAACCCTGAAGCCATGAGCGTACAGAGAATTTCACTTGCCTGTGGGGCATGTAGTTCACACAGCTGACAAACGCTCTGTGTGCTAAATGGCCTGAACCCAAGCTATTTGAAAAGAGCAGGGTTTACGTACTTGGTACATGCAGCTGAGCTGATGGCACTGTAGCATCATTCATAGCCTTACATTCCATCTCCAACATGTCAGAGCATTTTCCTACCACAGCAGCGATCCTTTTGGAGCCCCAAAGGGACTTAAAAACTTCTTCTGAAAACATTAACACTATCAGGAGCCATTTTATAAATTATAAAAGTTGCACAATGCGGACGGAGTGGTTATGAGATACACAGAAATCCAAATTTCCTGGCTGTACAAAAGGCAGAACAGTCATCCTTCAGCTTCTCTTTACAGACCAGAATTTGCAGCCGTATAAAATCCACTTCCAAGTGTCTGACACAGCGAGCCTCTTGCACTGCCAGGGTCACTGCCCAGCGTGCCCACACATAAAGAGCTGTGAGGGAACCCTGCCACGAGGCTGCAGGCAGAACATAAGAGAAAGTTTGTACCAGAACCCTGCTTTGAAGGAAATGTGAAACAATACCTGTTCTCCATGACAGCCAAGTGAAACTTTATCAAAGATGTTGGATTTGTCAGTAATAAATCAAAGCAAAATTTTGAGAGTGAAACCTGACACCTACCAGGGCACAAGACCTTGGTTTTACAAACCCGTCCTTGTCACGAGCTAATTTGCTTCTTTTTCAGTCTGGTGCTACCCATCTAACAAGAGAAAAGGAGTGTTATTCCATGTTTAGCATCATGTGGATTAAACAAAGCTTCCTTAGGTAGGAGGCTCCCATTAGTGAATTTGTGCTCTGAGCAAAACCACAGCTGAACTGTGAGGTGCCTTTCCTGCTCTTGGACAGAGATACCAACTTGTGAGTCATCAGCTTGAGGTGGAGAAGAGTCAGAAAGTTGATCTGAGAGCCTTTATGTGGACACACCTATTATTTGCTGTGGTGTTCAAGCAGCCACTGCAAGACCTGTCCCTCTGTTTTAATTGCCCTGGCTCACAGGGTCTAAGGCCAAGAGCTATGACTGAACTCCTTGAGTTCATCACGAAACAGAAACATCTGATCTGTAGCAATAACACTGAAATGCATCGAGAAATTTATATCCCTCTGTGGGGGAAAAAAATCACCCTCCCAGATCCAGGCTGGCAGTGAACAAGGACTGAGTGATGCAAATCCACCTTGTGCTTGCCACTCCCCCAACCTGCTGGTAGGTGCCCATGGAGCTGGAGCCATTCCTGCCTGCATCCAGTCCTACTGTTGGGAATAGATGAGGATGTGCTGGGAACTGTGAGGACAGTCACAGGGGCTTCCAGCTTATGTGCTGAGAGCTCCTGAGAGATGCTGCTTGGAAGATGGTCACATCTTAATGAGTTTATCTGCTAGCATTTTGTCTGGCCCCTCTTCTACTGTATGTGCTGTATCATGAACATATATATGTATAAATATGTGTATTCCCCTCTTTCAAAGCCTCCCTCCCCATTATCAGTGATAACACGGAGAGTTTTGAGGGCTTTGTCTTTTTAAAGCGATTATGATGATGTGCACCCTGTGCTCCCGAGTCCCCGCCCCGGCAGGCACAGACGAGTCCCGCTGCTGCGAGGTGACAGCCCTGTCTGGCTCTGCGGGGCTCCGGCGCTCAGAGCTCCGCGAGGTCATCGCTGGAGAAAACCTTGATGGTGATGTGACCCGGCACCTCGGCTGCTTCCTGCCCGCCTCTCCCTCGGAGCTGCAGCGTCTGCTGCTCTCGGGGGTCACTGGGGGAAGCTGCCAGCACTGCCTGCCCCAGGAGCTGGTCACACAGGATGTTACTGTTCCAGACCTAGAGACAAGGGAACAGAAAAGAACCCAGCTGAAGTGTTGCTGCTCTCACATTCCACCTGCAAGGGCAGTGCTCGAGGACGGTCACCCCCATTAGCCCCCTGAAAAAGCAGTGAGGAGTGGGTGTACATCTAAATTTAGCTAATTGCCTAGAGAGCATGTGGGAGAGTCTGGATTTGCATGCTCATTTACATACTCTATGCAAATAAGGAGTGAATGCAGCTTTTTGCTTTCTAGGTCACAGCTTGCCTTTGGTTTTGTTTCAAATGCTGACTCTGGACAACACATGGCTTTTCTTTGTCTCTGTTTCATTGGGTACCATGTAAGGCAAAAGGTAATTCCAAAAATTCTTTCAAAGCCTTGGAATGAAATATGCCTTCAGATTCCTAAGTGCCATCAGCTGGTGTTTATGGAGCAGACTTAGACTGGAGAATCAGCAGAACAGCTCCAGGCATAACTCACTAAAGGGGAGCAGAGATTCTCACACTTCTCTCCTGGGTATCAGTCATACAAAGGAAGAGCTGGCACAGGTGAAGCCCAGTGATGCTGCTGTGCTCCCCTTCCTGCCCTCAGCGGCCTGTCCTGTGTGGTTTGTCTCACCTGGATTGTGATGGGACTGTCAATGTTCTTCTTGTAAAAAATCACTTGTGTGTTGAAGACGGGACTGGTCGTGTCGTGCTGCACAGGGGAGCACACATTTTGGTTCTCACACTTGACAAGCACATAGGGATCTGCTCCTAAAACACAAACAGCAGCACAGCTCTTAGGACAAAGAATGGCAGCTGAGACCTGCCCAGAAACCCAGGAGAGAATTCCCTCCTGTGCCTCACAGCACTGCTGCTACTGAGCACAGGAACAGGGAACCAGAGCACGCTACAGCCACTGCTACCTGCCCAGGTGAAAACACAGAATCATGGAATGGTTTGGGTTGGAAGGGACCTTGAAGACTACCTAGTTTCAGTTTCATGCCCCTGCCATGGGCAGGAACACCTTCCATTAGACTCGGTTGCTCCAAGCCCCATCCAACCTGGCCCTGGACACTTCCAGGGATGGGGAAGCCACAGCTTCTCTGGGCAACCTGTGCGAGGGCTCCACCAAACTCACAGGGAAGAATTTCTTCCCAATATCCCATCTAACCCTGCCCACTGTCAGTGGGAAGCCATTCCCTCTTGTCCTGTCACTCCAAACTGTTGTCCAAAGTCCCTCTCCAACTCTCTTGGAGCCCCTTTGAGTACTGGAAGGGGCTCTAAGGTCTCCCTGGAGCCTTCTCTTCTCCAGAATGAACAACTCCAACTCTTTCATTCTAGCAGCAACTGGGTGCTCAGAGCTGGAAACCAGGCCCCATTTGCTGTGAAACCAGCTCACTCCTAGACAGTGATCATGATCTTCCCACATTCCCTTGCTGTGCATCCTCATGGCTCATCTAACAGAAAGTTTTCAGAGTCTCTGAGCTTCCCGACACTGCTCTAAGATGTGACAACCAAAGTGCATCTGTGCACATGACATCTGATACGAAGTTCTGGGTGCCTCGGCCAAAATGAAAGGTAAAATCTGTTCATCTTCCACAATTCCTGTGTAGGGCAAGGACAGGAATTGCACAGAAATGCTTTTAGGTCCCTGAATGCACACGTCAGTGGCCACCCTTAGACTGCCAAGCTAGAAAGAAAGTGCTGTCTCTTGTACTCAGATATGAGCGTTAGTGTTACAGGAGGTAGTTTTCAAGAAGCAGTTTCTCTTCGAGAAAGCAAAATGTTGTCAAAATACAAACACATTTTCTACAAGTGCACTGGTTTCAAGAAAGTTTTCTGTGGAAAACTGTCAAAGCAAATCCTCCCCAGTTTGTCATTTCATTCCCATAAACCTGAGCCAATCTATTCAGTTCTATCATTTGGATTGATGTAACTCTAAAGTTTATGTTACCACAACTATGATAGGTCCTAGTTAATATTTTAAACTACACTTAAATCACACCTGACCCACTGAGATTATTTAACCGTCTAGAAATGCTTTGTTGTTTTTACACTGAGCATTTTTATTTATTATTAATGTTGATATTTTCTTTCCCTTCCAATAAAGAGCAAGAACCAATTTGGAAATGCCTATCTTTATCCTCAAATAGAATGGGCCATTACACTCTTTAGTTAACTTCTAATTAAACACAGGCAATACCATTTTTTGTATTTCAACACAACTATCTCCTGTCCATTCCTGTTGTTAATGACAGCATACCTTTACATACGTTGCTACTTCTTATATACAGATTTTAAATAAAACCACTGAGTGTGTGTAAGAGTAAGTCAGGCTCATAATAGTTTCTTACACACATTTTGTCACCATCTACTTGCAAATGCCACCACTGGAGTGACAGCACTAAGGCAGCTTTAGTTTTTTAACAATCCATACCCAGGATGATTTTCCTCAAACACATCACTCATTTACAAGAACAAATACCAACACCTCACACAAACAAACCACAAAGCAGCTGCATCCAAACCAGAGGGAGTCACTTCCCTGTACAAGACACAGATTTTTCCGTATGCTGCACTGTGGTCACACCTGGCCAGACCTGCCCCAGGCCTGTCACGCTGACAACACCTCACAGTTCTGTAGCAGGTGACAGAGTATTGGCTTCTCTGATAGGCAAGTACTTTCTGTGTCACTGAACGTGTGAATTTAGCTCTGGGGCATGGGGTGGCACCACGCTGTGGGATCAGGGATGGAAAAGCTGCCCTCTTTGCTAAGCAGTTGGGAAAATGGGTCTGAATAAAATTGGGTCTTGCATGTCACCCCAATGGTGTCAACTGCTTTGCCTGAGGGCAAAGAGCAGAGCAACATCCGATCATTATGAGTAATTAAGAGATAAAGGGCGTAAGGAGGGTTGGGGAAAAGACACAGAGCATAAAGAGGTGACAGGTGTATCTGCTGAATGGATGAGGGAGCAGGTAAGTGAAAGGAAAAGCTATTATTTGAAAAAACATTCAAATTCTCGGCAAGAGCTCAAGAAATGGAGGGAGGCAGAAGAGGAACACAAAAGGTTCCTGCACAGCATGACCCCATGATGGCAGGGCTGAATGGTCAGTTATATTAGGATTACTGACTCCAGTTCCAGAACAAAAGGAAGAAATGGAAGAGAGACATATGGGGGATGAGACAAGGGATGTTCTCTGCTATGGTTGATTTATTTACAGGACAGAGATAAAGCAGAAAGGGCTGCTCACATGGAAAAGCAACATCCTAGTGTTGGCCATGAGCTGGGAATGAAAACGACTGGAGCTGCTACTCTGGCAACTGCCCTGGCTGTGGAAGGAGGGCTGGGTTCAGTTCTCAGGCACACATATGGCTCCAGCTATGCCCTACATTGTGTATAACAGCTCTCTCACCTCAGTCCTGGCCATACTGCTGCTTTGGGAAGCTGTACAAAAGAAAAGTGTGAAGGAAAAAGCTGGAATTTGTAAAAGCCAGAAACACCTGAACAACAATGACATCTCTAAAGCTTAAAGAAATCCATGATCAGTAGTCTAAGGCTACTTGAGTTCTTGAGAATTGCAGTGAGGATCTAACATCCACATTCTTCTGCACTGTACCAAACCAAAAAGCTTTCTGGAAAACATTCTTGAGAAAAAGTTTCCAGAGGCATTCCCGCCCCTCTCCAGCTGAATTGCTCTTACTGGTACACAGAGAGCTCTGACACAGTCACTGGAAAGGGCATCGAACAAACAGAGCAGACACAGTGCTGAGACACAAGCACTGCCCTGGGTTGTTTTGCCTCTTGCAGGTGAGTCTTTGCTTCTCCTTCCTTCTACTTCTCAGGCTGCTCCAAAGGCAGCTTCAACAGAAGGTACCATATTCTCTGCTTATCAGGTCAGTCACAGGCCTGTCTGAGGATCACAACACTCAGTTTGGAACAGTAGTGAAAGACAATTAAACATGAAAATTCAACACAGAATTTTAGCAAGGAGACTTAAAATGCAAAAGGTTTCTCGAAGAGAAACTCTTGGGAAATAGGTGTGACAGACAGTAGCGACAGCAATTTTTAAAACAGGCTTGGAAATGAGACAGAAAACCTCCAAGCACCCAGAATTTCCTTATCATCCTGCAGATCTGCCACTATGTTTGGCTCATAAACAGCTAGATCCACTTCAGAACAAGCTAATTTGGAGAGGTACCTCCATGAGGAGCAGCCTGTGTGCATTAAGGATTGAGTCTGGGCAGTTAGATCCATCCACTATTCTTTACAACAGCAAACCATCCATTTTTTTTTCTGGACAGGGCAATGGATCAATGACAGCACCAAGGAGGAGCTTTCCAATATACGTTTAAAATAAAGATTAAATAACCTTCCTCTGGCCAGCAAGATGGCTCTGATGACAAACAGCTTATGAACCAGCACTGGCTGTGCAATCTTCATTCTCTTCCAGCTTTGTTTATGTAGCTATTTAGAAATTTGTGCTAGGCACAACTCTCAGATGACAGTGATGGGCTTATGTGAAGAACAGTGCACTCAAGTCTCAAATCCTTGATTCTCTGTTCAGGCTGCTCTTTCTGCATCTGCATACCCCAATATATAGAGACATCCTGAAGTTTTCAGGGCACTTTGCCCTATTCAGATGGAATGCCAGTCTCAAGTTCTCAGAAGCTCCAGAATGAAGCTCTCCTTTATCTCTCCTCCTTTATCATCAGGGTTTGTCTTCTCTCTATGCTAAGGGATGACAGTGACAAACCAGGCAGGTGGCTGGCCAAGGCAGAACACTGCTGACAGGTGACAGAGACTGAGCACAAGGAAAGAGGCAGCTGGAGAGCTGAGATGCTGCCGATCAGAAGGCACAGGAGTCAGGAAGCCCTGGTAAAATGCAGTGGGACTAATTGGACACAGCAGCTCGCATAGAAACAAGCTGCCAACAACCTTTGTACCAGAAAATGAGTAACCTTTGTGTGAGGTCCTCTTAGCAGCAGGAAAACACAGCCACTTCATCTACCTGTTTTCTGCTTGAATAAACATATTGACTGGGCCTAATCTGAAAGCAAACCTCTCCTTGTCACTCCCAGTGGCAAGTGCTGTGTGGTCTCTTCCCTCATCTCACAGTGCTAGCTAGACAGGGGGCTGCTGTTGATTTTTAAATCTAGTTCCCATCAGGAAATGCTCCAAGACCAGCAGGTAAGGCCAGTATTTTAGTAACTACCCATGTGATTTTTCCAAATTCCTGGCTGCTGTTTCTTCTTAAAGTAAGCATGGAAGAGGGTCCAGATGTGGATCCAAAGAAGTCAGAGAGGAGATTAGGGATGACCAGGAGTTGCATTCTTCTGTGGCAATACTAGGAAGCAGTCTTGGAATGTGGGATATTTCCTGTCCCTGGACACATTAATTTCTAGTCTAAGTTTACAATCAATGTTTCAAGAAATTTCTATATCCAATCTTTTAATCTATTAAACAAACAAAGTGAGAAACATTACCATACCCAGCTTTTTCTGCTACCAAAAATGGACTTTAGTATCAATCAGAAGCTTTGCCAAGTTTCCCAGCAAGGTGCCCTTAGAAGGCAGTGTGCCAGGTATGGACATTACCCTGATCTTTGCACAGCTTGCTTTTATTGTGTAGCACAAATGTCAGCAGTGTGCATTTGACTGCATGGGGGTTCTATTTACGCATTCTCCCTACTTCATTTCCCTGAAGTTGCTACAAGATGTGGCATTCTCCAAGACAATCTATAAAGGTATTTTGTGAGTACTTTGTGAGTTGGAGACACAGAGAAAAAAAGGCTAATAAAGAGTCAAACAGGGATTTCACAGCAGAATTCAAGATAATGGGGAAGCCACTGAAGTGAAGTAACTCAGCTCTCCTTCAGAGCCCTCTGAGTGGATGAGATTTGGAATTTCAGGCTGAAAAGAGGCAAAGGCTTTTACTTGAAAGCTTTATGTTGATACAAAAAGAAAGTATTTTAACTTTTTTTGGTGAAGTTTTATTCAATGTCAAACAATAAGATTCATCTAGGTTTTGTGTTCACATCCCTGTATGTTTCTGACAGATTTAAAACTGGCACAGTGTTTCACACAGGGAAATGAAAACACTTCAGAAAAAATTGACAAGGATAGACTGATATTTCTTCAGCCACTTGATGGATTGAATACTAATTCCGAAATAGTATCACTTGATCCAATTATTCACTTTTTCAGCAGATAGAATAATCAAGCAGAAATTTTGCTTAGGTTTCAACAGGAAACCTCTGGGTCCATTTCCAACAGACTGTTCTTTCTACACCTTTTCAGTTTCTGTCAGGGTAATCGTCAGCCCAACACTGGTTGTTGAAATCAAAGTGGAAGAATATGTTCAGTTCAACCTGACCATGTGTGATAGTACTGGGTCCTAAAGGTATTTGACTATGGTGTGGTTAAAATATCTATTACACATTGTGTGTATATTCCTGAGGGTCTGTGTCATGATGCACCAAATCCCACAACGCTCTGAGCTGAAGCCCGGTCTTTGGCATCTACAGGCAATTGGTTCCTATTGGATCTTGTCAGCTCTGTAATTGTGCTAGAGACTGTGCAATGCCAAGGGTGGAAAATTGGCTTTGGTTGTTTTACTGAAGGGAACATTAGAGAAAAATGTTTAAGGAATTTTAAAAGCAAAAAAATCCATTCTTAAAAATGAAAATGTCCACCACAGGGCAGGAACATGCTGACTCTTTCCAATGCACTGCTCTGCTGCTCTTGTCAATAAAGCTCCTTTGGTTTCACCCATCCACCCTGCCTGGCTGAGAACAGGGAGCCAAACCTCATCTTGCTTGGTTGTGGGGTTTGTGGCTCTTGTTTTTCAAGAAAATTACCAAGAAATATGAACTGAGTCCATTTTCTGCATCTCTTCCCAAAGAGACAACCACACTTGACAGAAAGTGGCTTTCCCAGTGAAAAGTACATTCAGTCATCACTCAGTGGGTGCCAGGACATAACACTTGCTGTTTTGCATCCCCATATTCATCTTATCTCTCCTCTGGAGTAGATTTTACAACATGATGAAAAAAATCCCATAAATCCTCAGTTTGTTTGGATGATTTCTGACTGCTTATGTATCAATTTAAATCATCTTTAGAGGACTGGAAAGCCCCTTCCACTCTTCGAGGTTCACTTTCCACTTACCACCCGATCTGTCTTGCTTCTGTAAACCCTCTGCAGAGTGAACTTTGATTTGGGTGACTCTGCGTGGGTAGCCACAAAGAAGACTCCAACATGTCATTTTAGGCTTATCTGCCTTCAGCTCCCTGAAAAATAGTGGGGAAAGCAACTGAAGCAGAAGAACATCAAGTAAACAATCAACTGTTGTGGAAATTCAGCATTTTTAGAACATGAGATTCGTACTTTTTCCTCATCTGCCATTTTGGAATTCTGTGACGGAGAAATGACAGATGTAAGAAATAAAAATAGAGAAAATCAAAGTAAAGCAAATTCGCATTATCTTTGCACAGCTTGATTTTATTGTGTAGCACAAATGTCAGCAGTGTGCATTTGACTGCATGGGGGTTCTATTTACGCATTCTCCTTACTTCATTTCTCTGAAGTTTCTATAAGATGTGGCAGCAAATGGGGTGAAAAAAACCCCTTTAAATATTTGAAGATAGTATCATAGCAAGAAAAAAATTCAGTGGGCCTGGTTTCATGAAACACTGGTTTTACCCTCACAGCGACCACTGGTTTCAAAGGAGATGGTCCCAGAAACAAACAATATCAGCTGTAAACATGAACACCAGTGCTCGGCGTTCTGACCTGCAACTGAGGCCACCGCAAAAGCCAAACTAAAAATTCAAAAGACCCAAACTGAATTGTCCATGAGGTCCCTAACTAAAAATGTCCTGACCACGTACAAACCCCAGTGATCCAGAGATTCCCAGAGGTGACCTGACCGTCTCAAGCCCTGGCCTAGTTCTGGAGCAATATGAACGAGTGAGTTAGGGGCGTTTGAGCACAACCAGGCAACCACTCCCAAGGAGGTGCAGCCAGTGAGTGCTAGGAAGGATCTCCTGTAGCTGTGGGTGCAGCCTACCTGAGTTTGGATGGTACGTCTGTGAAGAGCCTCAGGATAAACTTTGTGGTGATGCCCGGATGGTAGGTGGTGGGGATGAGGACGTAGCGGCCTTGCTGAAGGATCCTCCTCAAGAAGACAGTGCGTGTGTTGATGTACGGAGACGTGGCCACTCTCTCCTGCACAGTGAGCTTGTGCAGCCGATAGCTTCTGTTATCCTCCACCTACAGCCACGGGGCAGGATGGGGATTAATGGAAGGAGGGATAGCAGTGCTAACAGGCAGGATTCTCCCTGCACATTGAAGCCAGGTAAAACCTGGCAAGTGAATTTAGTAGAGCAATGTGAGGATTAGAGAGAGTTAAACACAAGATGCAGGCTTTGAGCAAGGCATAGAAAACTTAGTATTAAGAAATAGCGGAGGCAATAAATTCACTAGAATACGGGACACTCTGACATGAGGGAACATGAGCATGAATGGGAAGAACTAGAAATGCTAGCACACACACAAAAGGACATATGGAAGAAAACAAAGGGAGATAAGAAAAGGGACAAGCCAAGAAATCAGGTACTCTTGCCAGATACTGAAAATCCCTGCCAAATGCACAAGGAAACTACCCAAATTAGGGAAGGTTGAAAAGTTTATGAAGATGATGATGAAAGGACACTGAGTTCATGATGAAGTAGGACAAGAACGACCACCGAAGTGCTCTCCAAATTAAAGACCACGCCTCTAACTCCGCCTGTTATGAATATTAAAAGTATATGTTGCAATGTAATGAATATTCATAATATGTGATGCAATTGCGCGGCAAAAAGTATATAAAAAGCTCAATTGTAAATTTCTCGACGGAGCAGTTTGTCCAGGACGACCTGGCTGCTCCCCGGCCGTAAAAATAAATACCTCCTGCTTATAGACTGAAAATCCTGTCTCTGAGCAGTTTCTCCGCGCCTTCTTTGGGGCACAAATTGGCATCAACATCACACAGCCTTTCATGGCCGGAAAACACAACGTGCAACAAAGGCAAATCGGTTGGCAAATGTTTTTTCTCCCACTGAAGCTGTGGCAGAGACAGCCCGGATGGGCACCCCAGTGCCCCTGAGGAACTGGACTCTTTTATTTGCCTTAAAACATTGCTACTGTAGAGAGCTGTGCAAGGCTCCTGCCAGGGGATGGAAAACAAGGCTGAGGGGAGGAGGCCATAGCCCAGGAAGTTACATTTGTGGAGGCCCGAGGGGTGAATCTCTGGCATGTGATGTTTATGTCCTGCGTCAAAGGAGGCCCTTTGCACACACACCCACCACTACCCCCAGGAAGGCCTCACTCGTAGCAGGGGTACCCCCAAAGCACTCCCCAAAAGCCTAAATGGCTTCACAAAACCCAGCACCTCTGAAAAACAGCATTACTGTGCAAAAAACAGTCTCCCCACACACACAGGGGAAGTGCCAGGAAGGTTTCTGAGGCTATAGAAACCTGCTGGACTTCATGTTTCAGAGGCTTCTCTCCCCCACCACTCCCTGACAGACCAAGACTCCAGTGAGAACAACCACCAAGTTCTCTGGGGACCTTTGGGTGTCTCAGACAGGCTGAGATTCCTCTGCCTCCTTTCTCTAGGATGGAGAGAACATTCCAGCCTTTCACAGCAGGCTCTCAATCCAGGTGCACACACCCGTATTTTCGTTGCCCTTTTCTGAATACAAAAAAAAACCAACCCACAAAATAACCATTTATGTTTTGTTCTAAGCCCTGAAGCTGTGCTTAACTATTAACATCCTCTCCAGGGGACTGGTATTTGCCACAGCACAGTTAAAATATAAACCTATTTCTTAAGCAGCTCTTGAGGGCAAAGGCAGCCCTACATTCTTTTCTGGCAGTTCTCTTCCCAAGGCCTTTAGTCTTGTTAATGAGCCTGGTGGGTTAGAACATTTTTGAAATAGAAAACTTATTTAACAGAAGTAAAGATAGATACTTTTCTGAAGGCGTGATTTTCTTTTCCAAGCCTTTCCAAATTAGATATACAGGCATGAGCAAGGCAAGGTAAATTATGCCACTTTCTGTAATGACACTTTTCAATATATGTGGTTAACAGGTGATTTTCAAATGAATAGGTGTGATGCAGATGTCAGCAGCTCTAACTGACTGTTTAAAATTGACATTTTTTTACAGTAGAACCATAGTGTAGTCCTACTAACTGTAGCAGCAGATGATAGGATTTATCCAAATCCTCAGTAAAAAAATCAGAAAAATAGCTGTTTCTTTGCTTCCTTCCTTCTCAAGTTCAGGTATTTTCATTTTAATCAATTTGCCCTGAGAGGGCAATTAAGTTACCTTTTGGGATCCCTGTGGTTCCTTTTCCCATATATTGATTTCCCACTCACTACTCCAGCTTTTGAAAACATTCTTTTTTCTAAGTGGCAACAGAAAAATGGCAGTCTTTTCAACCTCATTCACTTAGCTGTATTTGCTGATGAAATGGAGGCAGAAGTCTTTGGTGAGAAGGAGAAAAACACCCCTCCATGTTTCAAACATTAATACTATTTTGCCTTTCTCTTGAAAGCTTGGGGTAGGAAAGGCACTTAACATTCTTTTACAAAAGGGAAAAATTACTTACGTTCCTTTAGTTCAAATAGACTTTGAACTGAACTGAGTTCAATTTAGTTCCAGTAGTCTGTCTAATGTCAGCTCTGCTGACGGAGTGCAGTGCCCATGCGAGGCTCATGTTGAGTGGAGAGCCAGACACCATGGGAATCGTGGCTCTATCTGCCAAAGATCTCATGGCCAGGGTGAAGCAGGACTGAACAAACTCTGCACCAGGAGTGCAGGTGGCTGCCTACCTTGAATATTTCAAAGCCAATTGGGATGCTGTCTCCTCTCCCTTCTTTCTTGTATTTGCGGCGATCCTCCTGTTGTAACGAGACCAACACTTTGTCCTCAGTCTTCTTGACATCAAAGATGTACTAAGAGAAGAGAGAAGAGAGTGAGCTGTTAAAAATGCCCCAGGATACTGAGGATAAAGCCATCACCAAGGAAATACGTGCATCCAGTGAGGCAAATAGAAATGTATTTGGGGATGGGAGGAGAGTTCTTCATATAACAGGTATTCCCAGCAATTCCCAGCTGAAAAGTAATGCTAATAGTGAGGATCTTTAAACCAAAAGTATCAAAGACACTGAAAATGTAATCCTAGTGATAGGACAAGGGGGAATATGCTGCAACACCTAGTAAGGCACATTTTAATTCATGTCTCTGTTGAACCATATGCAGTGTTACCTGATCAGAGTATTCCAGGGCAAATGGAGGTACAGGAGGGGAACAAGAGGAACCAAAAGAGCTCTCTTGGTCTGATGAGAGCTCTGCAACTGTGATCTTACTTCTGAGGACATTTCAGCTGTCTTAATGGGTAACGATCTAAAAGCCAGCAGGTGTCTCTAGGAATAACACTTATATTTGGCTTAAATTCCCTTATCAAAAGGGACTGGAAGTGTCACAATCCCTCTCTGTACAGGTAAACTCTATAGAAGGCCTCAGTGTCAGGCATTTCACTCAGGGAGGATGAACAGGAATTGTCTCTAGATTATGCTGGTGTGTGCCACAGTAATTTATAATGGCAGATAATACAATTGTGTTCCAGCATTGCTATGAAGAACCTTTTAATCAACTAGCCCAGAGATAACAATGGAATAAAAAGGACTTCCATTGCATCAGGCACGCACTGAACTGTAATGTGTATATATTGTTTTCTGTGGCAGCTAAACACTTACAAATGAGACTCAGACAAACACTTGGAATACATCCAGAATCATACAGGGGAACACCTCTGGGAATGAGGCACTGACAGAAGACAGAGCAGTGAAGAACTGCTTCTGCATCTACACCTACATGGCAGGATGAGCTGGGAGTCTGAGATTCACTCCTGATCTGAACAGCAGAGGCTGCACTGCCCAGTATCCTGCTATGAAAACAGAGGGGTGCAGGCAGAAACCTCCCTTGAAAGTGCAGAGAAGTAGATACAAAAACATCTTTAATTAATCTAGAGAGAAAGGTCAATTTTCAAAGTAATAATTAACACAGTAAGTGCTCAGCTCTCATTGACAGTAATGGAAGTTTTATGCCTGAATTTGCATGTTCTGGGATGAAAACATACCACATGGAGAAGGGCAGGAAGATGAGAAATGGAGTTGGAGTGGATGAATGGATAAACTGAATAGCTTGAAATTACCAGGTAGGATGAGACAAGGAAAATTCTGAAATGCTGATGAGAGGGTGAGCTTGGGTAAGAGACCAGATACTTTCAGAATCTTAGATTAATGCCAAGGAATACTAACTAAATACAGTGGATCAAATCCTCAGGCTGTTTAAGGGTGTTAAATGAATGAAGCTCTGTCATTGGAAAATCAGACTCATTGCCTTTCTACAACTGGTAAACTAAAAGAAGTCCAGGAAGGATGTCAGTAATCCTGGTGCGTTTGACTCATCAGCCCCAGACATGATCAGTCCCACACAAATATCTCAACTACTGAGAGATTTCACAGAAATCACTGAAGCACAACACACTCCCAGGGGACAGACACTGGCAATCAGGTTTTTTGCTGAGTACTCACTGCCAACTCCTAAATAGGGTGGATACTTCAGAATCCCCAGCTCAAGCGGACACACTTCAATGCCTCACAAAATACAGGGGTTCCCACCTGGGGATTCTGAAGGAAGGTCTCTCTGTTATCAAAGCAGCCACCAGAGCGATTTAGCAGGGGCTCTGAATTTTTTGTCCAAGCCCCATGCATCATTTTCTTCTCCCAGGTCTTGTGGATGCTGAAGTAGGAGGTATTCACAATCCGGCAGATGTCCACGTCTGTGAAATTCTTACACCAGTCCTCAAACGTCATCCTGTTCCATGGGACACCAGGAAAGTAGTGGCTTATTTAAAAATAAACTGTGATACTCATGCAAAGAGCCAAAATAACACACAAAATCTTCCAGTAGTTTAAAAGGAGGCATTGCTCAGCTGTCCAGAGGACAAACTGATTCAGTGGGAAGCTCTGCATGTGGAAATACTTGTGAAGCCACAATCACACACTCTTAGAGCTTAATTTAGAGAAATATCACTTAGTGTGTTTGGTCAGGTCTGGATCTGTTCTGTTGCATCTCCTAAGCCTAGAGGACAGGTTGTATCTACCAAGCTGGGTTTGGTAACATATATTTTGCAAAGGCAAAAGAGATCACCTGCAACCAAAGCATGATCCACTCTTCATTATTACGGTCCTTATTGTCACATCTGCCCTTGAGCACAACTCAAATCTCTGTGCTCTGGACATAGCTTTTATGTAGCACCATCTCACTGCTGCAACCTGTCCCTGCTGAAGCAACAGGCTGGATTGCAGGGCAGTTAAAAAACATTCACCTCCCCCAACAGCTTGGGATCTCTGCACTACCATGATGCCTTGGCTTGTTAATGGCCCAGAGCCAAACTCTGAGGTTGCCAGTTCTGACAAAGCCAGCAGAAGGCTTTTCATACTGAGCACTGCCAGCACACTTGATGCAGTATTGACGATCTACTGAAGAAGTTGCTGGACTAAGTATTTGGTCTTTAAGCAAAGTGAAAATTAAGAGAATTCTAGAGATTCTGTAGATAATGAATGCTCCTCATGCCTGTGCTGGAAAACACCAACAAATATCAAAATTCATTGGCTTCAATTCTATTTATAGATAACTCAGGCACAGCAGTCAGTGAACAGGTTTGATTGTGTGTTCAATACCTGGAATTTTGTCATGTAAACCAGCACGTGTTGTCTGGATTCTGAGTGAATGTCCTAAATATAGGTAATAGAATTCGAGGGCATTTGAAACTTATATTTACTAAGAGCTACTAATTCTGTTCTACTAGTTTTTAATCTGCTTTTTCTATTCTTCTCTCTCATCCCTTGAGACTTTAAAAGAAACAGAGCTTGTGCCAGGGCTGGATAATCTTATTCATTTGGGAAAATTGTTTTGCAGCTATTAAATGGCAGATTTATTACTCACTGTAGCTAGTGTCTCCAAACCCTTCACATCTCTGCTACTCACCAGAACTCCCCATCATTCTCCAGAACGAGCCCTAAGCTCTTGCGTTCTGAATCGCTGACTTTCTTCCACTCCTCAGAACTAAAAGGGGGAAAAAAAAGAATTAAAAAAAGAGAACAACAAAGATGATTAATAAATTAAATGCTCTCACTTGGAAAAAAATTAGAAGTAAAAATCTCTCATGGCCCCTTGTTTTGAAAGTAACATTGGAGTACTGAAAAGGCAGATGATATTCAGGAAGAAAATGTGAGGCTTGCAGGAGGAGTTTTAAACCATTAATTGATTTGAAAGCTACTAAAAAAGGAAGAGATTAATGGGAAATTGGCACAACTAGAGCAGAACCTTATTGATTTCCTTTATTACACTCTCCATTAGGATGCTTAAACACTTAAACAGCTGGTTTGGAAGGTCATAGGAGATTGAATCCATTCCCTGAAGGCCCTTCAAATGAAATCTGGTTCTCCTCCTCAGGAGATTATTGGATGCTTCACTTAAACCAGTGTATTTTCTTTGTCTTTTAATCACCTTAATAAACAGGCCTGAGATTTCCCCAGAGAGCCTTTGAGAAGAAACTGCTGGAGCATGAGCCTAGTGTCCAGTTTCCAGAGGAACACTGCACTGCACAGACACCTCACTGCCTGCATGAGCTTAGTGCTCTGCCTTGGCCCCTGCAGGCACCTGCCTCTTCCACTGACTGCAGGGGAGCACAGACCCAAAACGCATCAGTCTCGTGCTGAAATCCAACAATAGGCTGTGTGAGCCCCTTCCCTGATGTCTGACATTGGACAAACAGAGCCACAATTCCTCATTCCCTTTCCAAAAGTACTTGGAGGCTAAAGTTGAAGGTGGTTGGCAGGAGGGAAGGGAGGTTGTTTACTATAACAGACATTTTCTTAACCCATTTGGAAATTGTCAGTTTAATTCTCTGAGGCCAAAAGCCATGGTCCAACCTCAGAGTCCTCAGTGCTTCCACTGGCATGAGTGGCAGCTGTGCCAAGACACACAAGCCAGTGGAGAAGCCCAAGGGTTTAAGTTAAAAAAAGACACAGTAGCTCTTCTGTGCATTCTTTGCATTTCACCTGGACCAATCTCTTTGAAACTAATAGATTTCTGCTAGCTAAAATATAGGATGTAAGAAATTAATACGAACTGTAACACGTTTTTCATGTACAAATCACCCATCTGATGGAATATATCCCCTCCAGCAATCATTTCCGTTGCTTGTAGAGGGGACTGCTAAGACCACATGAAAATTCATTAGAAAATAATTCAAGAAATCACAAATGTAGCAATTTTACAGCATTTTTCACCAATCACTTAAATTATCTGAGAATAAAAGACTTATGGCACCTCCAGCAGCTGGCAATTACAGACGAGAAACTGAGTCACAGAAAAACTCAGTGGGAACAAGCCTCATGTTCTTGACTCATCTCCTTAATTGTGGGCTGTTTTTCAGCCCATGTGCCAAGTGTGCCAGAACAATGGTGTGTACAGCAAACTAAGGTCCAGGAAGCCGTAAGCTCCTCCAGCATGTGCTCATTTTGTCAGGGAATGCTCTGCTTGGGAGGAGATGGCACAGAGGTTCAGCTGTCACTGAGGATGGCTGTGTCTGAACAGTGTTTAACCACGTATCTCACGTCCAGTGGCCCCAGCACAGTTTCATTCCTTTGACACTGGATTTGCAGCACTTACTTGTCGCTCCAAGCGCCGTTCCATTCTTTTTTTCCCCAGGGATTCCTCAGCCTGATCATGAACAGCTTTTCTGCCTTGAAAGAGAACACGAGCCTTTCTCCAAGGCGCAGCTTCCGAATTCCAGTCACCGAGTAGGCATGGCCAACAACAAGCCCCATCTCTGTCTCCACCTCACTGGCATGGCCAGAGGACACCTGGAGCACGAAGAATGACAATTAAAAAGTAGAACTCACGTCACTGAGGGACTCGAGAGCTACAAGGTCAAGGGGAAAGATAAAGAAGGCTTGTTTTCCATTCCCTTCCCAAGTGATTTGACTGTCCAGGAAAATAACAGCACTGGGGCTCACAATGGCTCGCTGGTCTGGTGCTGTGCAGGATACTGCTGGACAATTCCTACCAGGCAGAAACCCAGAGCTTAGGGGAATCCTGCCTGCTACAGCCATTTTGTCTCTTCCTGGCCTCAAGAGTTAAAGAATTCCAAAATCTTGTAATCTTTACAAAATTACTCTTCTGGATATTGGTGACTGTGCTCAGGCTGTCCAGTGGTATCCTCAACTGGACACTCCGTAGGGCCTAAGAATTGAGCTCATGAGTCCAATGGTTGTGTCTGTGTTGGAGTCAATTTGATATCCCAGAAGAACTACTGCTGATATATAAAAATAGAGGTCACAGGCAATAAATCTTTCTATCCATTTGTCAAACCTGTCCTGTACCTCTCTTACTGGGCAACGGGCAGATCTGCAGGTTTATTTAGGAGCTGGGTTTGCTCCTCATGAACTTCACACAAGCAGCCTAGTTTCCAGCAGTGATCAGGCAGTAAACTGTCCTGATGGATGACCTAGGCCTGACCAGAAGCTGATCTAAGAATACATAAAAATTGTCAAGTTCTGAAAAATACGACAATTTCATTTAATGCATCCAAATCTCCTAATCTAAACCCAGAAAAGCAGTATCATATAAAGATGCTGCAGTTGCTTTGAAGGACTGGCCCTTTACAAAGCCAGCACAATGCTGCTTCTGAGCAACACAGACCAGGCAGGACAGTGGAGAAAATAAAGCTGTGCCAGTGTTATAACCCTTCTTCTGAGCCAGGAACAATCCAAATGGTCCTGCCTCTGGCTTCTTCACATCCTCACTGGAGCCAGCATGGGCATCCTTGCACTGAGCCATAGCTAGAGATTCTCTCATCTATGTTGGACTATAACCCATTGGGCCTGAAGACAGTCACTCCCTTGGACAGCAAGGAAGGAAGATTTGACCCAGTGCAGATCCTTATGTGTAAACTTGTAATAACCTGATTAATGATCAATCAAGCCTTTGCTGTGGCAAAGAGAGCAAGAGTTATGATTCTTAGTGCTATTAATGTAAATATTTAAATATAAAGATATTATTTATTGTTTATCATTATACAGTAATAATTATTATAAATATATAAATATTTCAATATCAACAAGGACTTATCAGAGTTATGCTAAGCAGACATTTTTACCCATTTAAAAATTTAACTGGTCTAAACAGAGTCCTTCTCCTAAAGCAAGAGTTGCACTGATATAAGAGTGTTCAGTTCCTAAAGGTAAAAAATAAAATAAAAAAAAATAAATTAAAAAAAAGGGGAGAATGAGAAATTTATATCAAATTGGAACTGACAGATGGTCCGGCAACTGTGAGAGTCTCACCAAGCCCTCTTTGCCTTTCACCAACAACAGCTCCTAAAGAATCAGCTCATGTGTGACATGGAGACTGGCTGACATTTCCAGCGGGTTTGGGCTTTCTCCAGAGTAACACTTTCACTTGCATTTTTCACAACTAAAAGCAAACATAGAGTCCTTGACAGCATGGGAGTCTGTAACTTCTCCTGCTGCCTTTATTACCCCCAGGCTTTTCTTACTGCTGGGCTGCCTTTCCCACCTCCTTCCAGAGGCATTTATTTATTTATTTATTTATTTATTTATTTATTTAGTTAGTTAGTTATTTAGTTATTTAGTTATTTAGTTATTTAGTTATTTATTTATTTATTTAAATGAGATATTTAAACATCTAGTGTCTGTTCAGATTTCTAAATGGTGATGCTTAGGGCTATTTTGTGATCCAAGGAAAATGGTGACACGCTTGTAAGGCAGCAACGAAGCCACTTGAGTATTAAATATTCTACACCTAGCAAGCTTCATTGTGTGTATAATACATCAAAAAGTGACAAATGCAGACAAACATAGGAAATGCCCCTCTGTAATCAATGATTAGAAGCATTTGTGTTTAATTTGACAGACAGACACATAATGCCAGGAAGAAGTGAAAGTGTTACAACTGCCTAATTAATTGCTTTTTAAAATACAAACTTAGCATATCTCCTCACCAGATCCACCTTAAGTAACAGAACTGCCTTAGCATTTGGGAGCAACCTATCGATCCAGAAACAATGTTTACAACAACAATTCACACCAGGAAGTCTGGTCTGCCAGGCTGGTCTGAGCAAATTGAATGGAATTCTTTCAAACAAAAATTCAGACCTTATGAAAAAGGTAAAACAAAAACCGAAGACCTTGAAGATTTTGTTCAAATTAATCTCCCAGGAGGTACCATGTGTTCTTCTTTGGTATCATGGCACTGGCACAGGGCAGAGCACAGCCAGGGAGGGCCAAATGTGCTCAAGCACCTCCAAACACAGCTGCTTTTCTGTTGTTCTAGACAACTCCACGACTACCATGAGACTCACAAGAATTTCTGAATGCATCAGCATTTTGGGATCCACCACTTGACCATGGATTTAGCACTTGTGCCACACTATTGCTGTAGCACTTAACTAGTGTTAAGCACTTAATACTAGCATGTGAAGTACTACACTATGACCTTCATTTCACAGATGTGGAAATTACAGCAAAGTGTTTAAGTGATTTAACTAAGTCCACAAAAGATCAGCCTTAGCCAAAGTCTTAAACTGGAAGCAGGGGGCATGGGAAGAAGATGCTAAGTGCACCTAAATGCCAACCCTGCAGCTCCTAGAGAATGATCCCTTTCCTGCAGGCTGCACTTTAAAACTCATTTAAAAGGCAATCTTTCAGGAAACATTCAGGCAGTTTGTTAGCCCTCCACGTGTGGTAAGAGCTTCAGGCAAGGTGAGAATTTCAGCACTACCCAGTCATGGCCTGACATAGCAGACTTAGACAGAAGAGGAGTTAAGTCCGGTTGTCACTGGTTTCCCTCCTATAGCAAGGGGCAGTGCAGGGCCCTTGGCTGCCTGTGGTTTGTGAAGTATATGAAACACTTGGGGAGCTGCTACCACAGAAGCCATCCCCTCTCTACTAAGGGAGCCTCAGGGTCCTGGCCCCTAATGTAGGCACCCGAGTTACCTGCCTCACATGAGCCAGTGCAGACAAGTTTTACTGGTTAATTCTAATGGGGAGGTTATTAGCAAACAGTACTACCCGAATAACCAGGTGAGCTCAGCCTTTCAGCTCAGCTCCAGTGTGTTACACTGGCTGCACCATCACAACTAAGGTCAAGGAGTCTCAGCAGTTCGGTGTCAGCAGAACTGTTTTCTCTAAACAGATTCCCCTAAGGAATAAAGAAAGTGAACGCTGCCATCTGGCCTGTAAATTAGGGCATTCTAGGTGGATTAACCTCGGGTCAGTACACAACTGTGACCACTGAGAAAGAACAGCATTTCAGACCCACAGCAAAGTGGCAGCACAAGCAGCTTTGCAGTTTTGTGATTGTATTTAGTGGCTCCCAGAGCTGTAGTGGGCTGGCAGCACTGCCAACTTGGTAGATTTCTCCATACAAAGCTTTCAAAAACATACAAATGAAGGACATACTTAATACACTAATAATAGTATTTCTTCCAGAACTTTTCAACTGAAATTAACTCCTAAAATCCAGCCCTCTGCACATACCGCGATGGAGCAGCTGATCAACCCGCCTCTTCTATGCACTTTCATCAAGTCTTCAAACAGCTTCATCTGCTCAGAAATAATCTCTCCATATTTGCCCTGTGCCAAATCAATAGATTCTGCCACTGCTCCAGTGAAATCCACAATAGCATCTGCAGCACTGCCTCCATCGAGGGCTTCGTAGGATCCAGCCAACCTGGAGGCAACACAGAACATTCTCGAATACCAAGAGGCTGTTACAAGTGCTCTAATTGAATGTAGGTAATATATTTGGGTCTCACCAAGTCAAAACCAAAACAGAACAAGAAAACCCCAGCAGATTGCAGATAGAGATTTCCTGGTTTCTAGGATCCTTAAGGCTTTGGGCTGCTGCAGTTGACTGCATTGCACTCCTTTATGATTCACCCCTCCATGCAGATTAAAGAAGGAGTTTTCAGACTTTCTCAGGTTCTCTACTAGCAGCAACCTTAAAACCTAGGGAAAGTCTGGTAGAACTGAAAGACAAAACAAGTAGCTGGATAGAAGGGACAACACTGAGAATTACAAGGACAATGAACCAGCTCATACTTTGCATAAGCTTTCTCCAGCAGTGCACTCCAGAACTCATTTTTCACATTGGAATGGCAGTAGATCAACCTCCCATCCATTGTTGGCAGCAGATCATCAACAACCACCTCTGTCCATTCTCCAAAGCACCAGAAGCGGAAACGGAAAATCCCAGCATATTTCTCTGGGTTTTTAGGGTCCCATTCTTGTTCATTAAAGTCTGGAATCACCTGAGAAACCATGGAAGGGAAAGTTCAGCAAGTGCACTCTGTTAAGGTTTATTCTGAGGGCAGACTGCCCTGGAGCAGCCACTCTGCTGGCATTCAGCTTCATGAGCACTTGACCCTAAATAAATGAAGCAGTGAAAAAAGAGGATGAATTTGGTACAAAGTCCAAATGTAATCCTACATCAAGGAATCTTTTAGGAAAATAAAATTTATATTGATCTGCAGAGATAAAAAGAACCCCTTGCACTCTCTAGCTTTGTTATATCTGTTTTTTGCTACTCAGTGGGACTGAGGAGTGAGGGGGTCTCATAATAAGAGAAATGAACTTTTAAAGAAAGGGAAGATTTGAATCTCCCCAAATTCACTACTTGTTAGTTCTAGAGGGAAAAATATTAGCTGATAGGCAAGGAAACAGCCAAGGTTTATTAGCTTTATTCCATGCATCATGCACATCTGTTACCTACCTGCTGCCATAGGCATTTCCTCAGAGCCAGGCAGGAACATGCAGCCACAAACCAGCAGTTCCCCAGGATGCCCTGGTGCAAGTCATGGGAGCTGATTCCATTCACAAACAGATGGGGATCTTCACAGAGGTCCTGACAAAACAAACCAGAGATTACTGGACACTCCACTCCAGAAATGATCACAATATCCTTTCCATCAAGAAAAGCAGCAGGAAATGGTGTTACTGACACCTGGAGCCCTTTCTTTATTGCCATGCCCTTGGCTGACATACTGGAAACCCTCCTTCAGCAACAGCCTGAGCTGCTGCAATGACCCCAAGCACACAGCACCTAAGGAGGCAGAGAATACCTGTCTGTGAAACACCTTTCATTCTCTGTGTCTCATAATTTTCATTCAACCAGCTCCTATTAGAACCACTCACTCCTCCTTTCCCGTTGCTCTCCTGGCTCCATCTCTATCTACATGCAGATTCCCAACAAAGCACAGCTGGATCTTCCTGTGATGTCTCCCTGCTCCTCCCTATCTTGCCCCTTCCCTGCAGATCAAGGCACTAAAAGGAGCACCAGTATCATAGAGCACAGGAAAGCCACCCGGGTGTATTTTGCAGCAGTACTGTGTTTGTTACCAAGAAATCTTTGCAGACAGTGTTCTTGCTGAATGGATACATATGTGGCCTCACAGTACCAGAGAGAACCTCCCACACAGCACTTCAGCAAACACCTAATCTGACTGTCCTTAACTGATATGGAACCTGCTGGTTTCAACCCAGCGATTGCTCATGACATTCTCCTCTCAGTCACTGCTCTTCCTGGCTGGCTGAAACAATAGCAGTGGTAGGAAATTCTGCTTTCACAGTATAATAACCCTAACCTTCAACACTGTGGAAATGATTTTACATCCAAGCATTAGAAATGCAGAATAAATAACTCCCTCTCACCTCAGAATGGCAGGAGACTGCAGATCTACTGCAGGCTTTCCAGTTTGCTATGAGCAGTAGAATAAGGAGCTGTGCTCCTTACCTCATGGATTCTCACTGGCCTTTGGTGATAATAGATGATGATCCCAAAATACCAAGACTGCAATCAAAGCCTGGCTACAGACCACAGGCATTTGAACACCTCTCAGTCTTCCCTCTGATACGACTGTAACAAATCAGTGCCAGCTGAGCTTATTTTCAGAGTAAAGAACCACATCAGTGCTGAGCTGGAAGCTGGTTTTCCTGGGCTGGTTTAGCCGATGGCACCTGGAGTCAACTCATGGCACGGAATTCATGGAGCTGCTGCCACTCTCTTTAAGAAAATTATATTTCTGGCATGAGACTTTTCTCATTAAGTAATAGTTGAAATTTTAAACGCCTTTTGGGAAACAAGTAACTGATCATTACAAAACACTCTTATTCTGTCAGTTTTTCTTACACATGTCTCCACTTAGAGACGTTTCAAAGCTTATTAACAGACCTTAATAAAAATCTGAATAAAAGAAATGGTGCCTATGAGGAAAATTGATCATGCTCATCAGCATCGGGGACAGATCCATTCAGTCTCCCTGGATGGTCTGATGTGGAATGGCAACAGGACCTTCAGGCTGACACTTCAGCTGATGTAAATCAGCCCAGTTGCCTGTTGCAGGGGCTGACAGCAGTTGACTACTTGGCCTTCACAGTGGTAGCACACATTCCACATGACCTGGGGTAGACTCAAGTTTCTTATCCCATTTCCAGGCAACTCCGGCATTAATAATTTCTAGTTTGTTTTTCCTTTCAAAATGTTATTTTGTCAGAATAATAAACAAGCGATAAATGGAGCCGTGAGGGTTGAGATTGTCCAAACTTTTTTGTCACTAGAGGAAGCCAAAACTTTAATTGGTTTTGAAAGAAATTAGGCACTGCTGTATATTACAAGTATCTTCTCTTTCTTTTTTTCCCTCTAAAAATAACCACATTAAACTGTCATTTTTCAATTGAAGTGTGTCTCACATGTCCCACAGTCCTCAGAGAAAAAACAGAGCAGCATGTGCCAGCTGCCAAAACTTATGGATGAGATTAGCCTTTGCTGACTACTGGGGTCCAAAGCAAACATGGAACAGCAGAACTCAGAAACAGCACCTCCCTGTTTCCACCAGAGTCACCAAATTCTTTAGAATCCTGCTTGATAAACCTTATTAAACTGCTTAAGAGCCCCGCACTCCTGGGACTAAAGAACAGCATAAGAAAATTACATCAGTTCTGTTCCTTTTGTCATTAATTACAGCCATTATAACAGCTTCTATGATGACTGTCACTGCATGGCTCAGATGAGACACATAATAACACTCAGGCACAAGCTGGAGCTAATTTCAGCTGTTTGCTGTCTTCTGGGCTTTTTGATTTTCACCACTTATGCAATATAGCAAATTCTAAGGAATACTTTTAGCTATCTAAGCCGCAATTCCCCCAACACAATTAGAAATGTGCTATTTCGATATATTATTCTGCAGTCCTTGTGAGGATATTAAAGCATTTTTTGTTGCCCCAAGCCTGTAAAAAAAAATTAATAATAAAAAAAAAAAAATCACTTTTCCAATAATGCTCCCAGCAGTGATAATTCAGGGTAGTTGAGGACCAAGCCAATTACTATCAGAGGAATTACAAGGAAGAGACGCTGATGTGAGATGTGGCTCAAGCACTTCAGGAGACCTGATGCCTTCTCTTTCTTGCTACCTAAGCACCAAAACACTTGAACTCTGGGTTCCACCAGAAGTACCTCCTTTGCAAAGATAGTGGTTTAACCCTAATCCCTTTTCTCAGGATCAGCGTGTGACATCTGTGCTGTAAAAAGGAGAAGTATCTTCACATTTCCAAGAAAAAGTTTAAAGGCAGTTGCTGGATCTTATTAGACATCATTAAGGTCTAACAGCCACACTATTTCTAACACAACACTGATAATAAAAGCAGTTGTTGCATTATTTATGCCTGCAGGGAGCATTTCACCACCAAGATGCAGAGCTCTTCCCGGTTCTCCCCTTACGTGTGTGCACAATAAAATGAACACCATCTGCAGAACTATAATTGGGCTGTAAAGAGTCTGAAAGTGAGGTAAGAGGTTGCAGGGCCTGAAGGTTCTGCTGAAAACCCTGACACTCTGATTTTCATACCAGACTTCCTTTTCTATCACAGAAGTCTATTTGTGTCACCTCCCATCCTTGCTGTCCTGTGTAGGCTTGAAATATCTGACTGTTCACTGTTCTTCAGCCACAGATGCTGTGAGGAATACAGGTGCTCCAAAACCCCCTTTTTATGATTTTATGTTCATCTCTCTGTGACAGAGTAAGTAAACGAACTGGTTTATGAGCAGACTGGGAGAACACCGAGCAGCCTGGAGATGTGGAGTCAGCATGGGATCACAGGAAATAGGAGCAGAAGAGACTGTGAACAGGTTAGTCAGTCCCAACAAGTGCCCAGATTAGCTATCCCTGACCTGCTTGTGACTGAAGCTTCTCTGACCTGCATTTCACACAGCCCACGAGGGAAAGCCCACACATTCCTCCCCTAGTCAGCAGAGACGAGCATTGCTGAGCTGCTCCACAAGCCCTCTGTGAATGGAGAGGACAGTCACCTTCCCTTTCTACAGCAACTCCTCAGATAAGCTACAAACCTATAGCAAGTCTCTTCTCTCTAGTCTTTAGAACTGGTTCTTCACGTTTTGTGTCACTGGTGGCACATGGTGCCCAAATCCAGGCCCTGTGCTCCAGGTGGGGCTATGGCAGTGCTGAGAAGAGCTCCATGCTCTTGCTTACTGAAGCATTTTTCTCTTTTTCCCTTGAACTTCACATATTTAACTTGCGTTTGGACTGGGATCCACCCTCTGATCCTGTTCTATGGACCTACTGCCTATTCATTCTATCTCCCTAAGTGAGCCATGAAGTCACTTAATACCAAAGCACTGCACCTGGGTGCATTGATGAAGTGATGCTGAATTCTACCCTATTTATTCCACATTGTTTTCCCAAGCTCAGTTTGAATTCTCGACCCTGTCAAGTGGCTTGCAATCCTATCCCAGCCTGTGTCTTACAGGATTCCCATACATGCCTCCCTAGCCCCTCATGCAAGTAATAATGGAAATACTAATGAGTACCAGATTAAGGGAGATTCCTCTAGGACTCCATTGACACAAGGCCAGTTTGAGAGTGCTCCAAGTCATTTATTTCACCATTACAGAAGTTTGAATTAATCCAAATGTTCATACTTTGGAGAAATGTATCAGACACTGGCAAAGTCTTAGGAAAATCAAACTATATCACATCTACTGCTCTCTATCTATACTATGAGATCTGTCCCACTGTAGGCTGGAAGGAAACCAAGGTGGTTCCTATCAGGGTACCTGACACAATACAGTCTTATAACACAATCCATACCATCAGACTAACAGTCATCTGCTTAGGTCTGATAAATTGCAGTCAGGAATTTCACTGAGATACCAAAATGTTTGGACTGCAGTACAAATATGGAAAATGGCAAATTAACTTTTTGCTACAATGTATGTCCCCAAAGGAAATTGCAAAACATTGTGAACCATGGGAGATGACAAACGTCCATGACACAGGAGCTGTGAAATGGTTTCTATGTTGCTCTGTCATGATTACTTAAGATAAAATAAAAATTTAAAGAAAAAGAAAAAATGAGAAGAAAAAAGAAAAAAGAAAAAATGAGAAGAAAAAAGAAAAAAAGAAAAAAGAAAAAAGAAAAAAGAAAAAAGAAAAAAGAAAAAAGAAAAAAGAAAAAAGAAAAAAGAAAAA